>NC_138244.1:340588-358088 GCF_964197995.2 Scardinius erythrophthalmus
ACGGGTCTGTTCCTGTTTACTGATTTAAAACAGCCTGGGTTATCATGCAGAACCTTCTAAAACAACCGCGTATGTGACCAAACATGAATTAATGAGGCCAGACTCATCAAAACAAAGAAAAACATACATTTATATAAGAATTTTCAACGTGACATTATTTCTTAATGCAAATTAAGCAACCCCTGTCCCAATTATTATTATTTTTTTACTCCAATTATACTATACAATTTAAAAAAGTATTATATAAAGTAATATATACATACACATAAATATATATATATATATGAAAGCAACTTATGCAAATAGAAATTAATTCAAAATATGAACTATACTACGGCATCAGTGATATTACAGTATTAGAGTGTTTGATTGACGCTGAGCTCTGTGTGTGTGTTCTGTAAACCGCATGCAGTCGCGCGGATGAAACACACACAGATCAAAGTCTCTCCAGGAATCACTAAACGTCTGGAGAGCTCGCGGGCTCCCGAGGCTCTGATGGTGAACGGGTGCAGCCGGTCAGGCCCTGGAAATGGAAATTTCTAGATGACACCCTGTCATCTGATTAATCTCCTGCTCCCCCACAATGCCCTGCTTCTTTATTACAGCCCTGAATCCCTGTAACGTCTGTGAGATCTTCCCTGAACACAGAGCAGATTCTCGTCACGATGTCCTATCGTCTCACAGTGTCTCCAAACCAGGACGCAATAGGTTTCCAGCAACCAC
Source organism: Scardinius erythrophthalmus (assembly GCF_964197995.2). Taxonomy (NCBI): domain Eukaryota; kingdom Metazoa; phylum Chordata; class Actinopteri; order Cypriniformes; family Leuciscidae; genus Scardinius; species Scardinius erythrophthalmus. Next base: position 341,312 of record NC_138244.1, read on the forward strand.
AGTTTGTCGAAACATAATAAGTAATGTGATGGATATCATATTTTGGGATGATGTCAACTTAAATAAACCTCAGTAAATCACAGCGGAAACAAACAGTTCTTTAAAGCGGTGCTATGCAGTTTTGGCAATTTCTTCGCTGTTTTCTTGCGGGTTTCTCTACAGAGCTCCCCCTACAGCTTCGGAATAGATATTTGACAACACTGTCGTCTAAACTCGTTGGCGACTCTCCCCCCTCTGGTCATGTGCATTTGTTTCCAAAGAAGCCGGCGAACGCACAGAGCCATGTCCACTGAGGTATGTATGATACACAGAAGGCTAGCATTTAAGTGTATGTGTGCAGTGCCGTAAAGCAATTCATTACATCGCGAGACCTGATATCACACGATACTTCCTGACGCTGAGGCCGGCGGCCCAAAGTTGCAAGTGTGGTTTTTCCGCTCACAGGCGCTGGGGGAAACGAGACGGCCACCATTCAACCCGGAAATAGTCATATAACCATTCCAATGACTCCGAAGCTGTTCAGTTAAGGTAAATTAAGCTAAAAAAAACACTGCATAGTTCCCCTTTAAGATGGACGGCTGAACTCACCTCCAAAGACTCCTTGGAAATCGGCACACACCGAGCAAACTGAAACACAAAACACAATAATCATTTTATCTCCATTATCTTATTTTCATTATCTTTGGAAGACTGAATCCTAATTGAGCATTAAGTCTGATTAAGCAGGAGTCTTCGTGCAGATCCTCTCTGTGTCTCTTTATAAAGCAGCGACTGCTGATGTGTGTGTGAGATAGTGGCTGATGGGAGCTGATGTGTGTGTGAGACAGCGGCTGATTGGAGCTGATGTCCTCTGATCACTGACCGTTTGCAGTAACACAGGACAACAGCAGATCTGATTCAGCAGGTTTCAGTCGTATACTCACAGTGAGAGGAAGGTTATAGTATTGTCGTATACTCACAGCTAGAGGAAGGTTATAGTATTGTTACTCACAGAGAGAGGAAGGTTATAGTATTGTCGTATACTCACAGCGAGAGGAAGGTTATAGTATTGTTACTCACAGCGAGAGGAAGGTTATAGTATTGTTACTCACAGCGAGAGGAAGGTTATAGTATTGTTACTCACAGAGAGAGGAAGGTTATAGTATTGTCGTATACTCACAGTGAGAGGAAGGTTATAGTATTGTCGTATACTCACAGCTAGAGGAAGGTTATAGTATTGTCGTATACTCACAGTGAGAGGAAGGTTATAGTATTGTTACTCACAGCGAGAGGAAGGTTATAGTATTGTCGTATACTCACAGCTAGAGGAAGGTTATAGTATTGTCGTATACTCACAGCTAGAGGAAGGTTATAGTATTGTCGTATACTCACAGTGAGAGGAAGGTTATAGTATTGTTACTCACAGCGAGAGGAAGGTTATAGTATTGTCGTATACTCACAGCGAGAGGAAGGTTATAGTATTGTCGTATACTCACAGTGAGAGGAAGGTTATAGTATTGTCGTATACTCACAGCGAGAGGAAGGTTATAGTATTGTCGTATACTCACAGCGAGAGGAAGGTTATAGTATTGTTACTCACAGTGAGAGGAAGGTTATAGTATTGTCGTATACTCACAGCGAGAGGAAGGTTATAGTATTGTCGTATACTCACAGTGAGAGGAAGGTTATAGTATTGTCGTATACTCACAGTGAGAGGAAGGTTATAGTATTGTCGTATACTCACAGTGAGAGGAAGGTTATAGTATTGTCGTATACTCACAGCGAGAGGAAGGTTATAGTATTGTCGTATACTCACAGCTAGAGGAAGGTTATAGTATTGTCGTATACTCACAGTGAGAGGAAGGTTATAGTATTGTCGTATACTCACAGTGAGAGGAAGGTTATAGTATTGTCGTATACTCACAGCGAGAGGAAGGTTATAGTATTGTCGTATACTCACAGTGAGAGGAAGGTTATAGTATTGTCGTATACTCACAGTGAGAGGAAGGTTATAGTATTGTCGTATACTCACAGTGAGAGGAAGGTTATAGTATTGTCGTATACTCACAGTGAGAGGAAGTTTATAGTATTGTCGTATACTCACAGCGAGAGGAAGGTTATAGTATTGTCGTATACTCACAGTGAGAGGAAGGTTATAGTGTTGTCGTATACTCACAGCGAGAGGAAGGTTATAGTATTGTCGTATACTCACAGTGAGAGGAAGGTTATAGTATTGTCGTATACTCACAGCTAGAGGAAGGTTATAGTATTGTCGTATACTCACAGTGAGAGGAAGGTTATAGTATTGTCGTATACTCACAGCTAGAGGAAGGTTATAGTATTGTCGTATACTCACAATGAGAGGAAGGTTATAGTATTGTCGTATACTCACAGTGAGAGGAAGGTTATAGTATTGTCGTATACTCACAGTGAGAGGAAGGTTATAGTATTGTCGTATACTCACAGCGAGAGGAAGGTTATAGTATTGTCGTATACTCACAGCTAGAGGAAGGTTATAGTATTGTCGTATACTCACAGTGAGAGGAAGGTTATAGTATTGTCGTATACTCACAGCGAGAGGAAGGTTATAGTATTGTCGTATACTCACAGCGAGAGGAAGGTTATAGTATTATTGTATACTCACAATGAGAGGAAGGTTATAGTATTGTCGTATACTCACAGTGAGAGGAAGGTTATAGTATTGTCGTATACTCACAGCGAGAGGAAGGTTATAGTATTGTCGTATACTCACAGCTAGAGGAAGGTTATAGTATTGTCGTATACTCACAGTGAGAGGAAGGTTATAGTATTGTCGTATACTCACAGCGAGAGGAAGGTTATAGTATTGTCGTATACTCAAAGCGAGAGGAAGGTTATAGTATTGTCGTATACTCACAGCGAGAGGAAGGTTATAGTATTGTTGTATACTCACAGCGAGAGGAAGGTTATAGTATTGTCGTATACTCACAGCGAGAGGAAGGTTATAGTATTGTCGTATACTCACAGCGAGAGGAAGGTTATAGTATTGTCGTATACTCACAGTGAGAGGAAGGTTATAGTATTGTCGTATACTCACAGCGAGAGGAAGGTTATAGTATTGTCGTATACTCACAGCGAGAGGAAGGTTATAGTATTGTTGTATACTCACAATGAGAGGAAGGTTATAGTATTGTCGTATACTCACAGTGAGAGGAAGGTTATAGTATTGTCGTATACTCACAGCGAGAGGAAGGTTATAGTATTGTCGTATACTCACAGCTAGAGGAAGGTTATAGTATTGTCGTATACTCACAGTGAGAGGAAGGTTATAGTATTGTCGTATACTCACAGCGAGAGGAAGGTTATAGTATTGTCGTATACTCAAAGCGAGAGGAAGGTTATAGTATTGTCATATACTCACAGCGAGAGGAAGGTTATAGTATTGTTGTATACTCACAGCGAGAGGAAGGTTATAGTATTGTCGTATACTCACAGCGAGAGGAAGGTTATAGTATTGTCGTATACTCACAGCGAGAGGAAGGTTATAGTATTGTCGTATACTCACAGTGAGAGGAAGGTTATAGTATTGTCGTATACTCACAGCGAGAGGAAGGTTATAGTATTGTCGTATACTCACAGTGAGAGGAAGGTTATAGTATTGTCGTATACTCACAGCGAGAGGAAGGTTATAGTATTGTCGTATACTCACAGCGAGAGGAAGGTTATAGTATTGTCTTATACTCACAGTGAGAGGAAGGTTATAGTATTGTCTTATACTCACAGCGAGAGGAAGGTTATAGTATTGTCGTATACTCACAGCGAGAGGAAGGTTATAGTATTGTCGTATACTCACAGCGAGAGGAAGGTTATAGTATTGTCGTATACTCACAGTGAGAGGGGTTATAGTATTGTTACTCACAGCGAGAGGAAGGTTATAGTATTGTTACTCACAGCGAGAGGAAGGTTATAGTATTGTTACTCACAGCGAGAGGAAGGTTATAGTATTGTTACTCACAGCGAGAGGAAGGTTATAGTATTGTCGTATACTCACAGTGAGAGGAAGGTTATAGTATTGTCGTATACTCACAGTGAGAGGAAGGTTATAGTATTGTTACTCACAGCCAGAGGAAGGTTATAGTATTGTCGTATACTCACAGTGAGAGGAAGGTTATAGTATTGTTACTCACAGCCAGAGGAAGGTTATAGTATTGTCGTATACTCACAGTGAGAGGAAGGTTATAGTATTGTCGTATACTAACAGTGAGAGGAAGGTTATAGTATTGTTACTCACAGCCAGAGGAAGGTTATAGTATTGTTACTCACAGTGAGAGGAAGGTTATAGTATTGTCGTATACTCACAGTGAGAGGAAGGTTATAGTATTGTTACTCACAGCCAGAGGAAGGTTATAGTATTGTCGTATACTCACAGTGAGAGGAAGGTTATTGTATTGTTACTCACAGCGAGAGGAAGGTTATAGTATTGTTACTCACAGCGAGAGGAAGGTTATAGTATTGTCGTATACTCACAGTGAGAGGAAGGTTATAGTATTGTTACTCACAGTGAGAGGAAGGTTATAGTATTGTCGTATACTAACAGTGAGAGGAAGGTTATAGTATTGTTACTCACAGCCAGAGGAAGGTTATAGTATTGTTACTCACAGTGAGAGGAAGGTTATAGTATTGTCGTATACTCACAGTGAGAGGAAGGTCATAGTATTGTCGTATACTCACAGTGAGAGGAAGGTTATAGTATTGTCGTATACTCACAGTGAGAGGAAGGTTATAGTATTGTTACTCACAGCGAGAGGAAGGTTATAGTATTGTTACTCACAGCGAGAGGAAGGTTATAGTATTGTCGTATACTCACAGTGAGAAGAAGGTTATAGTATTGTTACTCACAGCCAGAGGAAGGTTATAGTATTGTCGTATACTCACAGTGAGAGGAAGGTTATAGTATTGTTACTCACAGCGAGAGGAAGGTTATAGTATTGTCGTATACTCACAGTGAGAGGAAGGTTATAGTATTGTTACTCACAGCGAGAGGAAGGTTATAGTATTGTTACTCACAGCGAGAGGAAGGTTATAGTATTGTTACTCACAGAGAGAGGAAGGTTATAGTATTGTTACTCACAGTGAGAGGAAGGTTATAGTATTGTTACTCACAGCTAGAGGAAGGTTATAGTATTGTTACTCACAGCGAGAGGAAGGTTATAGTATTGTTACTCACAGCTAGAGGAAGGTTATAGTATTGTTACTCACAGCGAGAGGAAGGTTATAGTATTGTCGTATACTCACAGCTAGAGGAAGGTTATAGTATTGTATACTCACAGAGAGAGGAAGGTTATAGTATTGTATACTCACAGAGAGAGGAAGGTTATAGTATTGTATACTCACAGAGAGAGGAAGGTTATAGTATTGTTACTCACAGCGAGAGGAAGGTTATAGTATTGTTACTCACAGTGAGAGGAAGGTTATAGTATTGTTACTCACAGCGAGAGGAAGGTTATAGTATTGTTACTCACAGAGAGAGGAAGGTTATAGTATTGTTACTCACAGCGAGAGGAAGGTTATAGTATTGTTACTCACAGCGAGAGGAAGGTTATAGTATTGTTACTCACAGCGAGAGGAAGGTTATAGTATTGTATACTCACAGAGAGAGGAAGGTTATAGTATTGTTACTCACAGCGAGAGGAAGGTTATAGTATTGTTACTCACAGCGAGAGGAAGGTTATAGTATTGTTACTCACAGAGAGAGGAAGGTTATAGTATTGTTACTCACAGCGAGAGGAAGGTTATAGTATTGTTACTCACAGCGAGAGGAAGGTTATAGTATTGTTACTCACAGCGAGAGGAAGGTTATAGTATTGTATACTCACAGAGAGAGGAAGGTTATAGTATTGTTACTCACAGCGAGAGGAAGGTTATAGTATTGTTACTCACAGCGAGAGGAAGGTTATAGTATTGTTACTCACAGCGAGAGCGGAGAGAGGTGGCGATCAGCAGGACGAGGGCCGTGCGGCTCATGGCTCCAGGGATCATGGCTTAAATCAGATCTTCAGACATCAGGAGCTGCTGGGATTCCCTGAGGAGAGAAACACGGATAATGAGATGAGCAGCGCGCCTGATATAGAGCAGATTCCTCCTGATCTGCACCATCTCAGCCACAGACTCTCATATATGAATCCTAGAACTGGAAAGGCAGCTACATATTGTCATGTATAGAAACCCACTTTAGATTCAATAAAACTAAACCATATCCTACACACACAGGAGTGTGGCACCACACAGAGACTTCAGATGTTTCTGATGATCTCAATAATGTCTCAATCGCTCTCTGATTGGCTCACAGTAGTATGAAGACGAAACACAAAGAATAACTAGAAGTTATTCCTCCTGCAGCTTTCTTCCCCTCTCTCCTTTCTCTTTTGATAACCCGATTTAAACTTCATGTTTTACAGTGTTTTTTCTTCTTCTTTTTTTCAGATTTTTTCAGTTTTTCTTTAAATTTTTTCTATTTTTAAAAACCACTGATCTAAACTATAGCCTTAACCAGACTGACCTCTCAGCTGGTTAGTAGCTCAACTGATCAACCACCCAAACCAGTGTGGAGAAAATAATGACCTGTATTATGGTACATTTCTGCAGCAGACGGTCACATGATCATGATAATCAGCTGTTTAATATTCAAATCTCCTCACAATGACACACACAAGCTGCTTTCAATGCGGATTTGCACATGAACTGAATGAAAGGGAAATTATGAGTGAGAAGAACAGAGAGAGAGAGAGAGAGTCACACATGATCTCCTTCACATCTCAACTGTTTCTCCTACAGACATGACATGTCCGATGTTTCTTATGATCTCGTGTGTGTCTCGTATAGAGATCTCAATAACATCACGCTCGCTCTCAGACTGGCTCTCAGTATTATGGAGACGCAAACGGATCAGTGCCAGAATCCATTAACTGTGACGAGCTCAAGCAGAGATATACTGTGGTATCTACAGAGAATACCACGGTACATTGTGTTTAGTTGTCAATGTAACGTAATATCAGTAAATGACATCACACTATTGATTGTTTATGCACAAACATGCATCCATCACTGGCTCCGGAATCATCACATCTTTCCACATTATTCCAGCGGATTGTTTCTGCTTCCTGATGGAGTCGCTGATGATTCCATTAGAGGCGGATGGAGATCTGTGCACTGACAACACACACACACACACACACACACACACACACACACACACACACACACACACACACACACACACACACACACACACAAACACACACCAGATTATTTACTTGCCCTCATGTCACTTAAACCTGCAAGATTTGGAACCAAACAACATTGAAACTCACTGACATTCATTTCTCGAGTTCACACAAATAATTCGATTATAATTAGAATAATTAGCTGTCCGGGAGAAGGTGGCCCGAATCCAGAGGACTCCCCATATCCATGGCTGGGATAGGAATAATTGGGAGTGAGGAGTCGGGGTGGGGGGGTTGGGTGAAGACTGTGGAAAAGACAGTCGAGGAATATATATATATATATATATATATATATATATATATATATACACACACATAGAAACTGATACATTTATTCTTCTGGATTCTTTGATGAATAGAAAGTTCAAAAGAACAGCGTTTATTTGAAGTAGAATCTTTAGTAACATTATAAATGTCTTTCGGTCAGTTTAATGTGTCCTTGATCCCTGCAGTTTGATGTTTGTGCTGAATTAACACTGACTCGTGGCTCATAAACGCTCGTCTCCAGACGTCACGACCCACACCAGGAGCTGATGACCTTCATCTGAAGCTCAATGTTGTTTGTGTGTTGATTCAGCGTGTTCAAGTGCTTTGTGTTCAAACTCAAAGAATAAACAGCCAATTTCAGCTGAATAATAACAGCATTGAACAGGCAGGAACCAGCAGATCAATGAGAAACGCTTAGCTGAGGAAAACACACCAATACATGAGGTCAGGAATTATTATCGGTCACACACACACACACACACACACACACACTCGAGACTACAGACAGTCAGCGCTGGACGTGACATCGTCATCCAGATCATCACGTCACCGCCACAGAATAGACGCATTCATGATTCTCCAGACACGCATGCTAATGTTGAGCCTTTACAGCACAAACACACACTACTGTACACACAGGGGTCAAGGGTCAAGTTAAGAAACAGTCATACAAGGGACTCTCTTAAAGTGCCTTTTATTTGATTAATATATTATCCGCAAACAAAGTATTTTAGAAATACATTTTTTAGATCTGAAGTGCTCATTCAATACGGTTAAATGCACTTATTTCCACGAGGGAATTCTACGTTAGATTAAAGTTCAACCACAAAGACTGATGTGATGATGAGCTGCACAAACTCTACAGTATTCTCTCCACATTCACTAAACCACGAGGGCTTCATTTCTTCTTATTCTGTGTCAGAAGCTCATCATCTCACAGAAGGAGGAGCTCAGCTGTCCTCATGAAGTGAGTCTGGAGGAAAAGCGTGTTATTAAATGTCGTCTTTTGTTGGACAAGAGGTTTATAAATGCGTCTCATGTTTGGAGAGATGTTTGACGCGTGTTGCTTTTTCAAATGCACATTATAAGCGACTCAAACTCAGTGCTTTGAGATGCAGTGTTTACTGAGCCGTACGTCACTGACACGCTGCACATAACTAATAATCACAGCATTTGCGATTTCATAATCGTGATAAGCCAAACAGGTTTAAGTGCGATTACATGTGATTAATCGTGCAGCGCTGTAAAGCACAGTAACACCGCAGTGACACCCTGAAACACATCATCATTCCCGTCTGGCGTCCCACGAGGCCTCAGAATCACAGCCCAGTGTGTGTGTGTGTGTGTGTGTGTGTGTCCCAGATCTCGAGCTCACTGTCCCTGGACGGGGCGTATCGGAGATCAGGAGAGATCAGATTAACTGTGGGACGCTGAAGAGAAACCCTGCTGTGAGCGACGGGACTCGATCAGCAACTCCAGCACTCAGGTGCATGATGGGTAAAACACAGTCAGGCTTTGACACATCAACATCATATCTGAATTATCCAAGTTAACAGAGTGTGTTAAAGATATAAAATATTGGATGACTTGTAATATTTTTCTATTAAATTCAGATAAGACTGATGTATTACTTTTCGGACCACAAACCCATGCACAGAATCTCTGAGAATATAATTTGCATATAGAAGGATGTACTGTAACTTCATCCTCTACCGTTAAAGAACTGGGCTTGTCTTTCGAAAATCATATTTCATAAGTGGTTTTTAAATGATTACAAACTTATATTACATTGATTTGAATAGTTGAGCCTCTTCAGTCAGGACTAGAGTCATGCGATAGCACTGGGACAGTGTTGCTCAAGCTGTTAATGACATCTTTCTATCAGTGGACAATGGAGAAAATGTCATGTTGATCTTACTTGATCTCAGAGCTGCTTTCCATATGGTGGACCATGAGATTTTAATTAAGTGTTTAGAAAACTGGTTTGGTCTGAAGGGCAATGTCCTGTAGGATTGAACCCATTTCAGGACATTGTCCTTCAGATCAACCCACTTTTCTAAACACTCAATTAAAATATCATGGTCCACCATATGGACTGAGATCAAGTAAGATCCCACAAGGGTCGGTCCTTGCTCCGTTATATTAACTCTGATCTACAGGGCCGGCCCTGACCAATTTGCTGCCCTAGGCAAGATTTTACCTGGCGCCCCATGCATCACAGCCCATTTCACCCTGTCATTGTTTTCATGATTTAGCATATATATATATATGCATATATATATGCATATATATATATATATATATATATATATATATATATATATATATATATATATATATATATATACACACACACACATTACAGCAGAACTGTTTCCAACGCTCATAATAAATCATCATATTAGAATGATTTCTAAAGGATCATGTGATAGACCGGATGTCACATGTGACACTGAAGAATGGAGTAATGATGCTGAAAATTCAGCTTTGCATCACAGAAATAAATGATAATTTAAAGTACAATAAATTGAAAACAAATTATTTTTAATTGTAATAATATATCACAATATTACATTTTTTTCTGTATTTTTGATCAAATAAATGCAGGCTTGATGAGCAGAAGAAACTTCTTTCAAAAACATTAAAAATAGTAATGTTTCCAAACTTTTGGCCTGTACTGTATCCCCCTAAAACTGCACAACTGTAGAGTAAAACATTAATAAAAAAGTGATAATAAAAAATGCGTCCTAAAACTGATATGATTGTTACAAAATCACAGTCTGGGGACTCAGAACTCAGAACAACTGCTAACATTAAGTTTAAGGTAAAAATAACTGCCATGAAATTATAGTATCTTATTCCTATGCAATAAATTGTTCATTCACTACATCACTTTCTTTACCTCTGTCTTTATCCTCTTCTCTTCTTTTTGGCACTGTATCTATCGCAAACTATGCTCATTTATAATGTGTCATGTAAATTCGGACTTCCGTCACAATCAGGAAACTTTCACCGTGTCTAGAACTTTCGCGAGCTGCCAGGCCCGTTTCTACGAGCTGTGTGTTAATCATGGTGTTAACAAAAGCAGTGCTGTCTACATTGGATGCGGCATCGGGCACGCTACACAACAAATTACCAGCAACTGATCGCGCACGCGCTCTGTTTCTGACGTACTTCAAGCACTCGATGGGCGGGGGAAGATTGAAGAGCCGGACTTTTTTTTTTTTTTTGCTTTATTTGGTAGTATTTCGAATTAATGGTTTTAAAATAGTAGCCTATTATAAAAAAAATATATATATGTAAAAAAAAAAAAAAATCACAATTCACTCATTCTGGCGCCCCTATGGATGAGTGGCGCCCTTAGCATTTGCCTATACCGCCTATGCCGCGGGCCGGCCCTGCTGATCTATTTTCCGAAAATACCATTTGGCATTTCATGGTTACGTGGATGATACTCAGATTTCTGCGTCAGTTACCTTTTTTCCCCTACTTCAAGCACTGGCCTCGACTGTTGTAATATTCCCGTCTTTGCTTATTTTAACATTTTGAACATATCCCTCCACTGCATATTGCAGCCCTTTCTGTCGTGCTCTGGAGGATATGTCTGCTGCATTACTAAGGAGCTCAATCCAGCCATGTGTCTGTTTCTCAATTGTTTGACGGGCGTAGTAACAATAACTAGGGGGCGTGGCTTTTGCAAACGGTCAATTTCAATAAGATTCTCGTACTTGTTCTTAAGGCTCTTTACAATCAGGCACATATGTCCATGTCCAACATGTTGTCAGTATATACTCCAGATCCTGGAGATCATCAGCTTCTTCTGTGTCCAAATACAAACATAAGAGCGATAGAGCTTTCTCACGAGCAGGTCCAGAACTTCAGAACGATCTCCCCCTCTCTACTAGATCACTAGCTACTTTCAGAGTTAGGCTAAAATCACATCTGTCTACCGCTATGTGAGAACTCTCATGAAGGGGTTTCGATTGCAAATGTGTCTGTTTTATGTGGTTCTATGAACTGAATTGAATCAAGGTCACGGGTTCGATCCCCAAGGAAGGCATGAAGTATCAGCGTGTCCTAGTTCCCGCTCAAACTGACCCATTAGCCTGAGCGTTTGAGGCGTTTTGCTGTATTGTGTTCAGCGTCTTTCAGAGAGCTGCAGATTTGGGTCACGGCTTTCATCGTCGCTCTGAACGAACACGACAGACGAAACATCACCGAATCATCCAGGATCACTCCAGGTGAACATTAACACATATCTAATACACCACATCTAAACTATAGCACACATTAAACACAGTGATGCTTCTGTCCAAAGACTCACCATCAACAAGAAGAAAAGAAGGAAGGAAAGCTGGGAATCCTGGGAGGATGAAGTGATTTTCATTTTATAGAGCCAGATTTATCATCACATTCGGAATGTGCAGAAAACAGAGATCGTCATGAAGAGACGGCAGTGTTTGACTTCAGCTCGATATCTCAATATTCCAGCATGTTCTCTGAGTCACTGAGCGATCAGGGTCCTCAGCCTTCAGCTCAAACACTGCCTTATTGTACATCACTGGACACACACACACCAAAACATGACATTAATGAACTCTCACATTTCATCAGCACAGAGGGTCAAGGAGACACACACACACACACACACACACACACACACACCATGAGCAAACACTGCCATCACCATAATTGCACAAAACATGAATAAACGGCATCTATTCTTGATTAGATTTGTACTATATCTTCTGATAGGCTACTGTATAAACACTCTAGCTGTTTTAATTAGTAAGAGAAGATCTAGTTATCAAATCAAGTTAAATGTATTTGTACAGCACTTCACAATATATACTGTTTCAAAGCAGCTTTACAGGAATGCTAATGTTTATAATATCTTAATGTCTTCATGCCTTATATTCACATTTATCAGAGTACAGCTGGATGATAACAGTTACATTTAATGATGAGACAAACAATCATACAGTGTATGAATACTTAGAAGCCCACACTCGTTACTGACACACTCGTTACTCTGACACACACTCGTTACTCTGACACACACTCGTTACTCGGACACACTCGTTACTGACACACTCGTTACTCTGACACACACTCGTTACTCTGACACACACTCGTTACTCTGACACACACTCGTTACTCTGACACACTCGTTACTCTGACACACTCGTTACTCTGACACACACTCGTTACTCTGACACACACTCGTTACTCTGACACACACTCGTTACTCTGACACACACTCGTTACTCTGACACACACTCGTTACTGACACACTCGTTACTCTGACACACACTCGTTACTCTGACACACACTCGTTACTGACACACTCGTTACTCTGACACACACTCGTTACTCTGACACACACTCGTTACTGACACACTCGTTACTCTGACACACACTCGTTACTCTGACACACTCGTTACTCTGACACACTCGTTACTCTGACACACTCGTTACTCTGACACACACTCGTTACTCTGACACACTTGTTACTCTGACACACTCGTTACTCTGACACACTCGTTACTCTGACACACACTCGTTACTCTGACACACTCGTTACTCTGACACACTCGTTACTGACACACTCGTTACTCTGACACACACTCGTTACTCTGACACACACTCGTTACTGACACACTCGTTACTCTGACACACACTCGTTACTCTGACACACACTCGTTACTCTGACACACTCGTTACTCTGACACACTCGTTACTCTGACACACTCGTTACTCTGACACACACTCGTTACTCTGACACACTCGTTACTCTGACACACTCGTTACTGACACACTCGTTACTCTGACACACACTCGTTACTCTGACACACACTCGTTACTCTGACACATCGTTACAGACACACTCATTACTGACACACTAGTTACTGACACACACTCGTTACTCTGACACACACTCGTTACTGACACACTCGTTACTCTGACACACACTCTTTACTGACACACTCGTTACTCTGACACACACTCGTTACTCTGACACACACTCGTTACTCTGACACATCGTTACAGACACACTCATTACTGACACACTAGTTACTGACACACACTCGTTACTCTGACACACACTCGTTACTCTGACACACTAGTTACTGACACACTAGTTACTGACACACACTCGTTACTCTGACACACACTTGTTACTCTGACACACTAGTTACAGACACACTCATTACTGACACACTAGTTACTGACACACACTCGTTACTCTGACACACACTTGTTACTCTGACACACTAGTTACTGACACACACTCGTTACTCTGACACACTAGTTACTGACACACTCATTACTGACACACTCATTACTCTGACACATCGTTGCAGACACACTCATTACTGACACACTAGTTACTGAAGAGTAACAACCCTTTTCTGTAAAGACTGTATTGTAAAAAGCTCTGCAATAAACTTGAATCGAATCAGGCAGTTGAGATTTGCTATATAGTAAAGAATATTGCTGAATGTACATTATTTAAGGAGATATAAAGTTAAACATAAATAACTAACTTTCTCCTCACGAGACTCTCTAGCAGACAAACACAGGTTTAAATACGCACACGCATGTCATGTGTCTTCAGCTGGTGTTGGTCGTAGAGTGAGAGAGTCAGACGTGGTGAAGTGTGTCCTTGAGGAATTAAGCATCATCTCAACAATAGGTCGTTCTTCAGGGCGCCGTGACTGTCACTGGCGTCTGACACACACAGATGCGCCACTGTACGACAGAAAGAGCCATTCACCCATCCAGACTTCATGAATCTGAACAATCACACATCAGAGTTTAAATGGAGTCTCAATGGCCTGGTTCCACAGACAGAGCTTATATTAAGCCAGGATTAGACCATTTAAGTAGTTTTTTAAACGTGCCTTAGAGAAGAACATTACTGGTGTGCATCTGGAGACAAAACAAACAGCTCAAACATGCTTAAGCCTTGTCTGTGAAACCGGGCATAAATCACATGTACTGCTCACACTTCTGTCTCAACACATTCTCTCTGCTGCACTGTGTGTGAAATGAACAAATACAAACATCTCTTCTAAATCTAATGAGAAATGCCAGTACATATTGAGATATCTGACTTGCGTATTTCATGATGTTCAATAAATCATTTTGAGATCATCAGCATTAATGTGTGTCTGATCTGAAATCTACCAAAAACTGATGAATTTAGACAGTGAGATGCATTTCATTATTATTTATATTAAATTAAAATTTTATAAAAATAATGTTAATAATGTACATTTAAATGTAAAATATAATTAACATAATATTAATATTAATAATAATATAAATTACATTAAAATTGTACTAAAACTAAAATATTGTTACAAATAAAATTAATAATATTGTCACTCAAATTAAATTAGTTTAAAAATTGTAAATATTGTTAAAATAATATTAATGTAACTTAAAATATATTACATTTTATAGAAAAGTATTGTTACAAATATGTTATTATTATTAATAATACAAATATTGTCAAAGGGGTCCTATTATGCTTTTTCACTTTTTCAACTTTAGTTAGTGTGTAATTTTGCTGTTTGAGCACAAAAAAGATCTGCAAGGTTACAAAGCTCAAAGTCCAATCCAAACGGAGATATTTTATTTTAAAAATCCACTTTCCAAGAACTACAACGAACGGTTCGTTTGGATTTCCTTGAAGTCATAATGTTCCTCATTTAAATAATCCCGGCCCACGGAATATGCAGAATAGCAGACGAGGCCTGTTTGAGCTGCTGCTGTCAAAGAGACGATGTATTTCCACAACTCATTTGTTTAAGAATGGTTCAAATGTATTTTAAACACTGTTCCTGAACATGATAATCCCGATGTTTGTCTGTGCGCGGCACATTTGATGAAGAAGCTTCCAGAACCACGATGAAGGCTATACGCACAAAAGCTTCTCCTGAAATGGAGCAGTTTCTTTTTTTTCCAGGACAATCTGTTGTTTGTGGATCACAACTTGTAAGTATGTCTTATTATTTGTAGTTGTGTTTTCTATAAACAGTTCCAATTATAAGCTTTATGTAGCTTTATGCTATGATGTAGCCTAATTGAATGGCAAAGCTTTGCCTTTGTAGTGTTTAGCTTCTCTAAGACTGTTCACCGCCCGTAAATTAACTATGTTTTTGTGATTGATTACTGTTTGTATTACCATAGTTTTCCGACAAATATCATGATAAATAGACAATATTGTACCTATATTGTACAAAGAAAAACACAACACTCTGAAACATCCTGTGAAAACGGTGCTTGCAAAGTCTGTGAATAAAAAAACGTTCTGGATGATCCTCTTGTTCGTTAACATTGTCAGGGTCTGAATCGGGTTTGAAATTGCAGCCATCCTTTATTTACACTAGAGAAGATCTCTCGGTTACGGAGGGTTGGGACATTTCCCGAACACACGCTAAGCTCTGCCAATCACAACACACTGGGCCAGCTGACCAATCACAGCACATTTTGTGTTTCGGAAGGAGGGGCTTCATCAAAACCGGAACTGAACGCGTTCGGGACAGACTGGGGAGAGAGGAGCCGTAATAATGTAAAATATGTGTTTTTTGAACAATCAAGCATGAAAGCACATTCTAGTACACCCCAACAACAAAATCAAGACTTATAATAATAATACCCCTTTAATTTGTACTGCAGTATCAGCAGAAACATGTGAGATTCCTCAGGTGTTTTTCTCAGGAGAAACAGAAGCGACGATGGGAACTTCACTGGTATACACACATCAGAGCGACAGGAACACTGTAAACTTAAACTACACTGTAAACTGTCACAATCCTGATGCATTCTGGGTGTTTCTTCTGTGCTGTTCCCTCTTATTCTGCTCAGTGATTAATTAATCTATAGATTAGCGTCTGTTAAGCAAGATTCCCCAAGGGACGGAGTGAATAAACACAGAATACAGAGAAAAAAGCTTGAAATAAGACCTCCTCCAGATGTTTCAAACAATCCTTCACTTCAGAGTTTGAACTACTAAACAAAAGAAGCATTATATGTTACTGTTAAAACTTCTCTATAGACTAACTGAGTGTGATTTTTACTTAAAATAGCCATATTAGCATGAGCTGAAATCACCGAAGCGATGTGGAGAACGATCGCTTACAGATTTACATTCACACACACACTGATCATGTGAACCTGATCAAACATTTACATTCACACACACACTGATCATATGAACCTGATCAAACTCCAGACTGAAGAAGCACATCGCTGTCGGC
>NC_138244.1:360588-363088 GCF_964197995.2 Scardinius erythrophthalmus
AACACAGTTCCGCAGTAAACACAGTTCCGCAGTAAACACAGTTCCGCAGTAAACACGGTTCCGCAGTAAACACAGTACCGCAGTAAACACAGTTCCGCAGTAAACACGGTTCCGCAGTAAACACAGTTCCACAGTAAACACAGTTCCGCAGTAAACACGGTTCCGCAGTAAACACAGTTCCGCAGTAAACACAGTTCCGCAGTAAACACGGTTCCGCAGTAAACACAGTTCCGCAGTAAACACAGTTCCGCAGTAAACACGGTTCCGCAGTAAACACGGTTCCGCAGTAAACACAGTTCCGCAGTAAACACAGTTCCGCAGTAAACACAGTTCCGCAGTAAACACGGTTCCGCAGTAAACACGGTTCCGCAGTAAACACAGTTCCGCAGTAAACACAGTTCCACAGTAAACACGGTTCCGCAGTAAACAGTTCCACAATAAACACAGTTCCGCAGTAAACACGGTTCCGCAGTAAACACAGTTCCACAGTAAAACACGGTTCCGCAGTAAACACAGTTCCGCAGTAAACACGGTTCCGCAGTAAACACAGTTCCACAGTAAAACACGGTTCCGCAGTAAACACAGTTCCGCAGCAAACACAGTTCCGCAGTAAAACACGGTTCTGCAGTAAACACAGTACCGCAGTAAACACGGTTCCGCAGTAAACACAGTTCCGCAGTAAACACAGTTCCACAGTAAACACAGTTCCGCAGTAAACACGGTTCCGCAGTAAACACAGTTCCACAGTAAAACACGGTTCCGCAGTAAACACAGTTCCGCAGTAAAACACGGTTCCGCAGTAAACACAGTACCGCAGTAAACACTGTTCCGCAGTAAACACAGTTCTGCAGTAAACACAGTTCCGCAGTAAACACAGTTCCGCAGTAAACACGGTTCCGCAGTAAACACAGTAACGCAGTAAACACGGTTCCGCAGTAAACACAGTAACGCAGTAAACACGGTTCCGCAGTAAACACAGTAACGCAGTAAACACGGTTCCGCAGTAAACACGGTTCCGCAGTAAACACGGTTCCGCAGTAAACAGTACCGCAGTAAACACGGTTCCGCAGTAAACAGTACCGCAGTAAACACGGTTCCGCAGTAAACACGGTTCCGCACTAAACACGGTTCCGCAGTAAACACAGTTCCGCAGTAAACACAGTTCCGCAGTAAACACAGTTCCGCAGTAAACACGGTTCCGCAGTAAACACGGTTCCGCAGTAAACAGTACCGCAGTAAACACGGTTCCTCAGTAAACAGTACCGCAGTAAACACGGTTCCGCAGTAAACACGGTTCCGCACTAAACACGGTTCCGCAGTAAACACAGTACCGCAGTAAACACAGTTCCGCAGTAAACACAGTTCCGCAGTAAACGCGGTTCCGCAGTAAACACGGTTTCGCAGTAAACACAGTAACGCAGTAAACACGGTTCCACAGTAAACACGGTTCCGCAGTAAACACAGTAACGCAGTAAACACGGTTCCACAGTAAACACGGTTCCGCAGTAAACACAGTAACGCAGTAAACACGGTTCCACAGTAAACACGGTTCCGCAGTAAACACGGTTCCGCAGTAAACACAGTTCCGCAGTAAACACGGTTCCGCAGTAAACACAGTACCGCAGTAAACACAGTAACGCAGTAAACACGGTTCCGCAGTAAACAGTACCGCAGTAAACACGGTTCCGCAGTAAACACAGTACCGCAGTAAACACAGTTCCGCAGTAAACACGGTTCCGCAGTAAACACAGTTCCGCAGTAAACACAGTACCGCAGTAAACACGGTTCCGCAGTAAACACAGTTCCGCAGTAAACACGGTACCACAGTAAACACGGTACCGCAGTAAACACGGTTCCGCACAAAACACGGTTCCGCTGTAAACACAGTACCGCAGTAAACACAGTTCCGCAGTAAACACGGTTCCGCAGTAAACACGGTTCTGCAGTAAACACAGTTCCGCAGTAAACACAGTTCCGCAGTAAACACGGTTCCGCAGTAAACACAGTACCGCAGTAAACACGGTAACGCAGTAAACACGGTTCCGCAGTAAACAGTACCGCAGTAAACACGGTTCCGCAGTAAACACAGTTCCACAGTTAACACAGTTCCGCAGTAAACACAGTACTGCAATAAACACGATTCCGCAGTAAACACAGTACTGCAGTAAACACAGTACTGCAGTAAACACGATTCCGCAGTAAACACAGTACCGCAGTAAACACGGTTCCGCAGTAAACAGTACCGCAGTAAACAGTACCGCAGTACACACGGTTCCGTAGTAAACACAGTACCGCAGTAAACATGGGACCACAGGCTATGGCACAGTGAAGACGGAGTTTAACGTGGAGCTGCGAGTGTTTATGCTCTTCTGCAGTAATGGGTTTGACCACTTCAATGCATTTACACTCTCCATCGCAGAGGAAGCCATCGATCTGAAAACACTTTAGCCGTTCAGGCCGGAGAACACACTTATCCTCATGCTCTCAGAGACACTTTTAC
>NC_138244.1:365588-370588 GCF_964197995.2 Scardinius erythrophthalmus
CACCTTACACACGCCTCACACACGCATGACACACATGTCTTACACACGCATGAAACACACGCCTTACACACGCATGAAACACACGCCTCACACGCATGAAACACGCCTCACACACGTATGAAACACACGCCTCATACACGCCTCACACACACATGAAACACGCCTCACACACGCATGAAACACGCCTCACACACGCATGAAACACACGCCTTACACACACCTTACACACGCATGAAACACACACCTCACACACGCATGAAACACAAGCCTCACACATGCATGAAACACACGCCTCACACACGCATGAAACACACGCCTCACACACGCATGAAACACACGCCTCACACATGCATGAAACACACGCCTCACACACGCATGAAACACGCCTTACACACGCATGAAACACACGCCTCACACACGCATGAAACACACGTCTCACACACGCATGAAACACACGCCTCACACACGCATGAAACACACGCCTTACACACGCATGAAACACACGCCTTACACACGCATGAAACACACGCCTTACACACATGCATGAAACACACGCCTTACGCATGAAACACACGCCTCACACACGCATGAAACACGCCTCACACACGCATGAAACACACGCCTCACTCATGCCTCACACACGCATGAAACACACGCTTTACACACGCATGAAACACGCCTCACACACGCATGAAACACATGCCTCACAAACACATGAAACACGCCTCACACGCATGAAACACACGCCTCACACAAGCATGAAACACACGCCTTACACACGCTTCACACACGCATGAAACACACACCTTACACACGCCTCACACGCACATGAAACACATGCCTCACACACGCCTTACACATGCATGAAACACACGCCTTACACACGCATGAAACACACGCCTCACTCATGCCTAACACACGCCTCACTCATTCCTCACACACGCATGAAACACACGCCTCACTCATGCCTAACACACGCCTCACTCATGCCTCACACACGCATGAAACACACGCCTTACACACGTCTCACACACGCATGAAACACGCCTCACACATGCATGAAACACACGCCTCACACACGCATGAAACACACGCCTCACACATGCATGAAACACAAGCCTCACACATGCATGAAACACGCCTCACACATGCATGAAACACACGCCTCACACACGCATGAAACACGCCTCACACACGCTTGAAACACACGCCTTACACACGTCTCACACATGCATGAAACACGCCTCACACATGCATGAAACACACGCCTCACACACGCATGAAACACAAGCCTCACACATGCATGAAACACACGCCTCACACACGCATGAAACACACGCCTCACACACGCGTGAAACACACGCCTTACACACGCATGAAACACGCCTCACACATGCTTGAAACACACGCCTTACACACGTCTCACACATGCATGAAACACGCCTCACACATGCATGAAACACACGCCTCACACACGCATGAAACACAAGCCTCACACATGCATGAAACACACGCCTCACACACGCATGAAACACACGCCTCACACACGCATGAAACACACGCCTCACACACGCATGAAACACACGCCTTACACACGCATGAAACACACGCCTCACACACACGCATGAAACACACGCCTCACACACGCATGAAACACACGCCTTACACACGCATGAAACACACGCCTTACACACACGCATGAAACACACGCCTTACACACACGCATGAAACACACGCCTCACACATGCATGAAACACACGCCTCACACACGCATGAAACACACGCCTTACACACACGCATGAAACACACGCCTTACACACATGCATGAAACACACGCCTTACGCATGAAACACACGCCTCACACACGCATGAAACACACGCCTCACACACGCATGAAACACAAGCCTCACACATGCATGAAACACACGCCTCACACATGCATGAAACACAAGCCTCACACATGCATGAAACACACGCCTCACACATGCATGAAACACAAGCCTCACACATGCATGAAACACGCCTCACACATGCATGAAACACACCCCTCACACATGCATGAAACACACGCCTCACACATGCATGAAACACACGCCTCACACATGCATGAAACACAAGCCTCACACATGCATGAAACACAAGCCTCACACATGCATGAAACACACGCCTCACACATGCATGAAACACACGCCTCACACATGCATGAAACACAAGCCTCACACATGCATGAAACACACGCCTCACACATGCATGAAACACACGCCTCACACATGCATGAAACACACGCCTCACACATGCATGAAACACACGCCTCACACACGTCATGCACATGAAACACAGAATTCAGGATTCTTCATGTGAACCAGATTAACCCACAGACCTGATTCATCAAACACACACCAGACGATCAACGACATCTGACATTCCTGACCGTTACCCAGCACTAATGCACACACACACACACACACACACACACACACACACACACACACTCCAAACCATTAACCAGCACTAACACACACACACACACACACACACACACACACACACACACACTCACTCCAAACCATTATAACCAGCACTAACACACATACTCCAAACTATTAACCAGCACTAACACACACACACACTTCAAACCATTAACCAGCACTAACACGCACACACTCTAAACCATTAACCAGCACTAAAACACACACACACACACACACTCCAAACCATTAACCAGCACTAACACACACACACACACACACTCACTCCAAACCATTAACCAGTACTAACACACACACACTCTAAACCATTAGCCAGCACTAACACACACACACACACACACACACACACACACACTCCAAACCATTAACCAGCACTAACACGCACACACTCCAAACCATTAACCAGCACTAACACACACACACACACACACACACACACACACACTCCAAACCGTTAATAAGCACTAACACACACACACACACACACACACACACACACACACACACACACACACACACACACACACTCCAAACCGTTACAGTTTTTCTCGATTGTTTACACACATTTTCTGAAAGCATGCCTCATATTCTCAGAACTCTACACACAAATCCAAAAACACACACACAATGGGCAAAACCCCTCAATTCTCCTGCAAAATGAAACTTTACATTCAAAACAATGTTATTTCTTCTCAAAATGGTATTTTGTTTTCAAATGACACACACAAACCATCATATGAATAAACATTTATAAGAACCAGTTGAACACTGATGTGCTCAGTGTAAAACACTATGATGAATGGAAAACACTTCTTCTCCTTTCATCATAATGATTTAGGCCTTTTTTTGTTCAGTGTTACACTTACCACAGACAGTACATGCATAAGTGTAAAATATTTGAGAATATTGTTTTTATACTCAGAACACACAAATACATGGTAACAAATATATTTTATTTTTCCCACAAAAACAATGTACACAGTGTACATCCCAACCAACACAAAGTTGTACATACAGTGGTCTACATACAAAACAAAAGAAGAATTTACTGTATACAGTTACAGTAAAAAAAAAAAATCCAAAGTTGGCCTCCATTGCTCCACTGAAGAGCTCACCTGTGGACCTTTTATGCTAAAGCTCTGATTGCTAATTGTAAAACTGTGTGACGGGTGTTTGCCCATGTGATGAGTCAGTGTGCATATTTGAATGGCAGTGTGTTCCTTGTGAAAACAAGAGATTTTCTGCATGAAAAGTGTGCCAAAAGCAGAGAATTGTGTGCAGTGTTTTGAAAAAAGTGTGTTTTAGAACTGCAATTTGAGTGTAAAGCAGGAATTGTGCTTGTAGTTTAGCAGAATTGGTTCAGGGGGTTGGCGAATGAGTTACATGTTGTGGTCATTGTGTCTCAAGTACCAGAAAATGTGTGTAAACAATTGAGAAAAACTGTAATAAGCACTAACACACACACACACACACACACACACACACACACACACACACACACACACACACACACACTCCAAACCATTAACAACACTAACAAACACTACAAACCAGTAACCAGCACTAACACACACACACACACACACACACACACACACACACACACAGACACACACACACTAAACCAGTAACCACTACCAGCACTAACACACACACACACACACACACACACACACACACACACACACACACACACACACTCTCTATCTCTAAACCATTAACCAGCACTAACACACACACACTTCATGATCTGAAAAACAGACTCTCACCAAAACAACAACGTTACATTTTGTCAGATCGCAGTTTTATGTTGCACATCATCACTGCTAACACGTGACACAATGTAACACATAAGAGATAAACCAGCATTTATGAGTCATTATTCAGATCAAGTTATGTTCTCATCTCAGATCAATAATATTACTACCCAAATTGCATATTGTAATTTTAATAAACACAACAACTTTTCACACACGAACAGAAATATTAAAGGTCATGCTGGGGTCCTGCCATTGGCTGATGCGTCTGAATAATTCATGAGGAAGATCTATGAATGGTTTGGAGGTTGTTTTTAATATTTTCATTTATAAATATATCCATTAACCGGACATACAGTCAGTGTCACACATGACCTCCACATGCATGTATACAGTAGGGTCATATATGATGTGTAGGATCATATTCAGGGTTATATATCTCCATACACGCCCTATAGGACTCCACACATCATATATAACGCTTCTCGTCTCTATATGCCATACATCAACATGAAAACTGAATCTATAACGCGGTGTTCGGACCGAAGGAAAGGTGTGATGCGTGTAAACATCGGGATCGCTGTCTGATGCTCATGCATGTTTAATATCTCATAAACGATCATCTGGAGCGATGAGACGCGCGCGCGACAGAAGGAATCAACGCAACTCACTCATTATTACACACTCATTATTACACACTCATTTTTACACACTCATTTTTACACACTCATTTATTACACAAATCACAGCAAAA
>NC_138244.1:373088-415194 GCF_964197995.2 Scardinius erythrophthalmus
TCTCAAAAACACTCTTTGAAATCGCTGGTGTTTCTGACGTCACAACCTTGTAACCAATCAGATCAACGTGTGATCGTCAACCAGTGGATCTCTGAGCTGAGTGAGTGAGTGAGTGGAGGCGGGGCTCATTTGCATATTCATAGAACATAGATTAGACAACACGTGTCAGGACCCAGTCATTGTAATCATATTTTATATTATCACACGGAATAGATGTGGATGCCGTTGAAATTCTGCAGCAGAGCGATGACACCTCAGATCATTATCTAGTCTCGTGTAAACGTCATTTAGCCAAGACTGCAAAGCCGACATTCTGTTACAAATATGTGAGACCTATCACTTCTGCCACTAAAGATTGCTTTATCAATAATCTTCCTGATCAGTTTCATCATCTCAGCATCTCAGATAGCTCAGAAGAACTCGATATTACAACAGAAACTATTAACATAAGACAGTGTCAGCTCATACAGAACGCAGAGCAGAACCAGAACATATGAACACCTCACACCAGTCCTCAGGTCTTTACACTGGCTCCCAGTTAGATTTAGGATTGATTTTAAAGTATTATTACTGGTTTTATAAATCATTCAATGGCCTAGGACCTCAATACATTGCAGATATGCTCACTGAATATAAACCCAACAGATCACTCAGATCACTAGGATCATATCAGCTAGAAACACCAAGGGTTCACTCTAAGCATGGTGAGTCCGCTTTTAGCTATTATGCTGGAACAGCTTCCAGAGGAGATCAGACGGGCTCCTACAGTCACATTCACATCCAGACTCAGAACACTTCTGTTTAGCTGTGCATTTACTGAATGAGCACTGTGCCAATGTTCGTCCGACTGTTTGTACTGTACTGTATTTTATTTTATTTGTCTAAACTGTTTTAATTATTCTTATCTCTTTTTATTATTTAAATTTCTTCTGTGTAAAGCACTTTGAATTGCCATAGTGTATGAAATGTGCTATATAAATACACTTGCCTTGCCTTGCCTAACTCTCTCTTTTCCAGCACTTTAGACACAGTTGCTCCGTTGCGCTTAACGAAGATTAAAGAGAATAGTCCAGCGCCGTGAGCGAGCACACTCGGCCCTTAAGAGAGCAGCCAGAGAGATGGAGCGTTGCTGGGAGAAAACACAACTAGAGGTATTTCGCATTTCGTGGAAGGAAAGTGTCACTGCATACAGAGAGGCCTTGAAATGTCTAGATCCGCTTCCTTTTCAACTCTCTCAGAAGAAAACGAACACAACCCGAGGTATTTATCTGACACAGTGGCTAAACTGATGAGAAATAACAAGGACTCATCGACTCGACAGGCATCGGCACTGATCCTCAGCAGAGACACAAGAGCCAGAGCGGTCCTCACACACACCAGCTCCAGACCGGTCCTCACACACACCAGCTCCAGACCGGTCCTCACACACACCAGCTCCAGACCGGTCCTCACACACACCAGCTCCAGCCCCAGACCAGTCCTCACACACACACCAGCTCCAGACCGGTCCTCACACACACCAGCTCCAGCTCCAGACTGGTCCTCACACACACCAGCTCCAGCTCCAGACCGGTCCTCACACACACCAGCTCCAGCCCCAGACCGGTCCTCACACACACACCAGCTCCAGCTCCAGACCGGTCCTCACACACACCAGCTCCAGACCGGTCCTCACACACACCAGCTCCAGCTCCAGACTGGTCCTCACACACACCAGCTCCAGACCGGTCCTCACACACACCAGCTCCAGCCCCAGACCGGTCCTCACACACACACCAGCTCCAGCTCCAGACCGGTCCTCACACACACCAGCTCCAGACCGGTCCTCACACACACCAGCTCCAGCTCCAGACTGGTCCTCACACACACCAGCTCCAGACCGGTCCTCACACACACCAGCTCCAGCTCCAGACTGGTCCTCACACACACCAGCTCCAGACCGGTCCTCACACACACCAGCTCCAGCTCCAGACCGGTCCTCACACACACCAGCTCCAGACCGGTCCTCACACACACACCAGCTCCAGCTCCAGACCGGTCCTCACACACACACCAGCTCCAGACCGGTCCTCACACACACCAGCTCCAGAGCGGTCCTCACACACACCAGCTCAAGGCTGGTCCTCACACACACCAGCTCCAGCTCCAGACTGGTCCTCACACACACCAGCTCCAGACTGGTCCTCACACACACCAGCTCCAGCTCCAGACTGGTCCTCACACACACACACACCAGCTCCAGACCGGTCCTCACACACACCAGCTCCAGCTCCAGACCGGTCCTCACACACACACCAGCTCCAGCTCCAGACCGGTCCTCACAAACACCAGCTCCAGCTCCAGACTGGTCCTCACACACACACACACCAGCTCCAGACTGGTCCTCACACACACCAGCTCCAGCTCCAGACTGGTCCTCACACACACCAGCTCCAGACCGGTCCTCACACACACCAGCTCCAGCTCCAGACCGGTCCTCACACACACCAGCTCCAGACCGGTCCTCACACACACACCAGCTCCAGCTCCAGACCGGTCCTCACACACACACCAGCTCCAGACCGGTCCTCACACACACCAGCTCCAGAGCGGTCCTCACACACACCAGCTCAAGGCTGGTCCTCACACACACCAGCTCCAGCTCCAGACTGGTCCTCACACACACCAGCTCCAGACTGGTCCTCACACACACCAGCTCCAGCTCCAGACCGGTCCTCACACACACCAGCTCCAGCTCCAGACCGGTCCTCACACACACACCAGCTCCAGCTCCAGACCGGTCCTCACAAACACCAGCTCCAGCTCCAGACTGGTCCTCACACACACACACACCAGCTCCAGACTGGTCCTCACACACACCAGCTCCAGCTCCAGACTGGTCCTCACACACACCAGCTCCAGCTCCAGACTGGTCCTCACAAACACCAGCTCCAGCTCCAGACCGGTCCTCACAAACACCAGCTCCAGCTCCAGACTGGTCCTCACACACACCAGCTCCAGACTGGTCCTCACACACACCAGCTCCAGACTGGTCCTCACACACACACACACCAGCTCCAGACTGGTCCTCACACACACCAGCTCCAGCTCCAGACTGGTCCTCACACACACCAGCTCCAGCTCCAGACCGGTCCTCACAAACACCAGCTCCAGACCGGTCCTCACACACACCAGCTCCAGACTGGTCCTCACACACACCAGCTCCAGCTCCAGACCGGTCCTCACACACACACCAGCTCCAGCTCCAGACCGGTCCTCACACACACCAGCTCCAGCTCCAGACTGGTCCTCACACACACCAGCTCCAGACCGGTCCTCACAAACACCAGCTCCAGCTCCAGACTGGTCCTCACACACACCAGCTCCAGCTCCAGACCGGTCCTCACACACACCAGCTCCAGCTCCAGACTGGTCCTCACACACACCAGCTCCAGCTCCAGACCGGTCCTCACACACACCAGCTCCAGCTCCAGACCGGTCCTCACAAACACCAGCTCCAGCTCCAGACTGGTCCTCACACACACCAGCTCCAGACTGGTCCTCACACACACCAGCTCCAGACTGGTCCTCACACACACACACACCAGCTCCAGACTGGTCCTCACACACACCAGCTCCAGCTCCAGACTGGTCCTCACACACACCAGCTCCAGCTCCAGACCGGTCCTCACAAACACCAGCTCCAGACCGGTCCTCACACACACCAGCTCCAGACTGGTCCTCACACACACCAGCTCCAGCTCCAGACCGGTCCTCACACACACCAGCTCCAGCTCCAGACTGGTCCTCACACACACCAGCTCCAGCTCCAGACCGGTCCTCACACACACCAGCTCCAGCTCCAGACTGGTCCTCACACACACCAGCTCCAGACTGGTCCTCACACACACCAGCTCCAGACTGGTCCTCACACACACCAGCTCCAGCTCCAGACTGGTCCTCACACACACACACCAGCTCCAGACCGGTCCTCACACACACCAGCTCCAGCTCCAGACTGGTCTTCACACACACCAGCTCCAGCTCCAGACTGGTCCTCACACACACACACCAGCTCCAGACTGGTCCTCACACACACCAGCTCCAGCTCCAGACTGGTCCTCACACACACCAGCTCCAGCTCCAGACTGGTCCTCACACACACACACCAGCTCCAGACTGGTCCTCACACACACCAGCTCCAGCTCCAGACCGGTCCTCACAAACTCCAGCTCCAGACCGGTCCTCACACACACCAGCTCCAGCTCCAGACCGGTCCTCACAAACACCAGCTCCAGACCGGTCCTCACACACACACACCAGCTCCAGACCGGTCCTCACACACACCAGCTCCAGCTCCAGACCGGTCCTCACAAACACCAGCTCCAGACCGGTCCTCACACACACACACCAGCTCCAGACCGGTCCTCACAAACACCAGCTCCAGACCGGTCCTCACTCACACACACCAGCTCCAGACCGGTCCTCACACACACCAGCTCCAGCTCCAGACTGGTCCTCACACACACAAACACCAGCTCCAGACCGGTCCTCACACACACCAGCTCCAGCTCCAGACTGGTCCTCACACACACCAGCTCCAGCTCCAGACCGGTCCTCACACACACCAGCTCCAGCTCCAGACCGGTCCTCACACACACACCAGCTCCAGCTCCAGACTGGTCCTCACACACACCAGCTCCAGCTCCAGACCGGTCCTCACAAACACCAGCTCCAGACCGGTCCTCACACACACCAGCTCCAGCTCCAGACTGGTCCTCACACACACACACCAGCTCCAGCTCCAGACCGGTCCTCACACACACCAGCTCCAGCTCCAGACCGGTCCTCACAAACACCAGCTCCAGACCGGTCCTCACACACACACACCAGCTCCAGACCGGTCCTCACAAACACCAGCTCCAGACCGGTCCTCACTCACACACACCAGCTCCAGACCGGTCCTCACACACACCAGCTCCAGCTCCAGACTGGTCCTCACACACACCAGCTCCAGACCGGTCCTCACACACACCAGCTCCAGCTCCAGACTGGTCCTCACACACACACACCAGCTCCAGCTCCAGACCGGTCCTCACACACACCAGCTCCAGCTCCAGACTGGTCCTCACACACACCAGCTCCAGCTCCAGACCGGTCCTCACACACACCAGCTCCAGCTCCAGACCGGTCCTCACACACACACCAGCTCCAGCTCCAGACTGGTCCTCACACACACCAGCTCCAGCTCCAGACCGGTCCTCACAAACACCAGCTCCAGACCGGTCCTCACACACACCAGCTCCAGCTCCAGACTGGTCCTCACACACACACACCAGCTCCAGCTCCAGACTGGTCCTCACACACACCAGCTCCAGCTCCAGACCGGTCCTCACACACACCAGCTCCAGACTGGTCCTCACACACACCAGCTCCAGCTCCAGACCGGTCCTCACACACACACACCAGCTCCAGACCGGTCCTCACACACACCAGCTCCAGCTCCAGACCGGTCCTCACACACACCAGCTCCAGCTCCAGACCGGCCTGATGAACCCATGATCAAGCTGAAGGAACTTGGTGAATATCTGACTGATACTGATCCTGTCTGACCTCTGACCTCTGACCTGTGATGCCTGAATCATAATCACACGCCGTTGGCTCGTCGGCCAGAGGAGAACTGAGGCTGAGTCTGGGTTCTCCACTCACTGATGGGGTTCTGGTTCCTTCACTGTCGCCTCTGGCTTGCTCAGTGGGGGACACTTAATATTCAGCAGTATTATTGATCTCCTGCACTGACCCTGCTGTATGAGAACAGCACTGAGCGGGACCAGGACACTTTATAGATGAAATTAACTAATTTAATAACCGAGGAACTGCATCAACACTATCAGCTGAACAGCCGGAATGCATCATGTTCCAGTTATCTCTGTAAAGCAGCTTTGAAACGATCTGTACTGTATAAAGGGGACTGGACCTTCATGTCTCTCAAAGCTGTTTGATTTTGTCGTGGAAAAAATAAACTGTACTAATGGTGAGGCTGAAAAAGCAAAGCGGTGTCTTTAAAAGCTTTAATTCTTGCAAGACGGTCAATCAAACAATACAGAGATGCTGTGTCCGTGAGACTCATATACTTATAGGTCTCATCCCCTTCATTTCAGATGTGTGAGGGCTTTCCGCTCAATAACATGAAAACAGCTCCTCAGACGTGTTTTCTAACGGACACTGGGCTTCGAGAAACTAGCTAAAGGCTACAGACGTGAACACACAAGATTTCTGAGGAAGGGCTAAAGGCTACAGACGTGAACACGTGAGCGGCGTCTGGGTCCTGGTGTAGAGGAACGAGGTCACGCTTCCCAGAATGCAGCTGGGAGACAGCAGTCTCAGCATTCCTGATATCGCTATAGCATTTATCCAGAGTGCATTTCCCTGCTGGGGAAGTGATCAGACTGATGGATTTCTCAGAGATCTCTACGGTTAAAGTGTCCTAAGAGAACAGGAGCAGCATCAGGAGATGAGTTCTCCGCCTGTTGATCATGTCGTGCAGTTCTCTAAGTGCGCTGTCCTCGCTCGCCGAGGGGGAATACACACTGTATAACGCACTGCAGCTCTCTGCACTCTCAGAAAATAAAGTACATAATTGTACTTTTAGGGGTACAATGGTTTGTCACTGGGGCTGTACCCTCAAGGGTACAATATTGTACCTTAACCTTTAAAAGAAGGTTAGGTTGAGGTCCAATAATAAGCCCTATGGGTACGTTAGTGTAGATTGTACCTTGGGGGACAGAAATGGACTCTTACTGTACCCCTATTTCTGACAGTGTGGGCAAATAAAATGGTCTGCGTTTCAGTGATATACTCCACGCTTTCAGAACAGGACTGTGATATTACTGTGTTAGCGGAGGCCCAGGATAGTCTTTCCCCCCGCGTGTCGGCTCTGGGAACAGGGTTACGGCTTCGTCGGGAGTCCTCTGTCTGAACCACGCTTCACAGAAACATAAAACGGGACAATCCTGGATGTACCTCTGTGTATCCATCCGAAAAGATCATCCGTCTTGTTTGCTCGGGACTGGACATTAGCCAGTGTGATCGGAAGAGTTAGCCGGCCTTCGCTAACCCGTCGGCGGAGTCTCCGTTACGCTTCTTATATGGTTTGATATGACTTGCTATTCTAAGATTTTCCATGACAACTTGCTGAAGATATTCTTCTGAAGATATTTTGAAGAATGTTGGGAATCAAACAACATTGGACCCCATTGACTGAACACAGGGACATTTCTCAGTGAAGAAGAAGAAGAATGAAAGTCATAGAGGTTTGATGGAGAGTAAATGATGACAGAATGAAACTGTGGCTTTAATGAAGCAGACTGACTAAACTCTGATTAAAGTTTCTACTTAAAACAGCTTCAGAATCTCATCTGGAGAAAATGAAGTGTGCACAAACCTGTGAAGATGAGCTGGTGTTGGGTTAGCGCTCTCTGTGGATCTCTCAGCCGACACTAGATGGAGACAGAAGCCAGGAGGACCTCGACACACACTGAGAATTACCATCTCTAGCACTAGAGCTCATTCTGATCAAGCCTCTGACCAGGGTCCGGGAGACGACTTCAAATAATATAAAATAAGACAAGTTTTAAAAGAAGCTAAAATAACCAAAAATCAAGATATTTCTAATGCTGAATTCACCATCGCATCAACTGCTTTTTTGTCTTTGAACAACCAGGATTCTTGGAAAACTGGGATATTTGAGAAACCTCGTTTTAAAAGTGTGATTTCTAGAAATGGGATCTTCTTGGATCCTTTTCCATGACAATTTTAAAACACCATCTTTATTTTTAAAATCAACCCTATTTATACACCGATGCCATAGAATAATTTCTAGTTTCTCAAAGAACCTTTATTTATTAAGAGTGAATCCAGTAAATTTTAATCCGCCACAAAATGATCAAGAACTGCATAAAGTAACTAGTGTTTATTTAACGGACGGCTAAATGTGTGTGTGTGTACAGTATGTATGTGTGTGTGTGTTAGAGAGAGAGAGAGAGAGTGTGTGTGCCAGCACTGTGACACACACACACACACACACACTCACACACACACACACACACACACACACACACACACACACACACACACACACACACACACACACACACACACACACACACACACACACACACACACACACACACACACACACACACACACACAGCAAGTGTTCGACAGATGGCTCTCTCTTTCTCTCTTTCCACACTGAAATGACAATGACTAAAATAAACACTCTGATCTTCTACACACTGTGTTTGTGATTTTCTATCTTTCTGCTTCAGATCCAGAATTAAACAGAAATGTTTGTTGCTCTCAAAATAACCCAGAGCATCTCACTACTAAACAATCATGTTCTTCTGTATTTCTGTCTTGTTTTCCAGCACAAATATCTAAACATTCTTATATCAAGATACATTTACTGGAGAAGAACAATGACTGAAGATAATACGTCTTGTTTCCGATATTAAAATGAAGTGAGTTTGTGCTTAAAACAAGAACAAATATCTGCCAATGGAGTCAAAGGGAAAACAAGAGTATTTTTCTGACTCCATTGGCAGATATTTGTTCTGGTTAGACTTTTGTTGTTGTTGCAGTGTGCAGTGTTGACAGAACCGGGCTAATATGGTCATACTTCCTGGTTCTGGTAAGAACTCGAGCTGCTGCGTTTTGAACCAGCTGTAGTTTGTTTATTAAGCGTGCAGGGCAACCACCCAGTAGAGCATTACAGTAATCTAGCCTTGAGGTCATGAACGCATGAACTAATTGTTCCACATTTGGGATTGGGTAAGTTTTGTTGCGGCATATATAGAGCTGAGTATCATCAGCATAACAGTGAAAGCTAATGCTATGTTTCCAATGATATCTCCTAAGGGTAGCATGTACAGTGTGTATGTGTGCGTGTGCGTGTGTGTGTGTGTGTGTGTGTGTGTGTGTGTGTGTGTGAGTGTGTGTGAGGGTAGCACGTACAGAGAGTGTGTGTGTGTGAGAGGGTAGCATGTACAGAGTGTGTGTGTGTGTGTGTGTGTGTGTGTGTGTGTGTGTGTGTGTGTGTGTGAGTGTGTGTGAGGGTAGCACGTACAGAGAGTGTGTGTGTGTGTGAGTGTGTGTGTGTGTGTGTGTGAGGGTAGCATGTACAGTGTGTGTGTGTGTGTGTGTGTGTGTGTGTGTGTGTGTGTGTGTGTGTGTGAGGGTAGCATGTACAGAGTGAACAGCAGCGGTCCTAGTACTGAGCCTTGTGGTACGCCATACTGAACTTGTGATCGATGAGACATCTCTTTGTTTATACTGAATTCCACCACACACACACACACACACACACACACACACACACACACACACACACACACACACACACACACACACACACACACACACACACACACACACACACACACACACACACATTCTCACTGACTCAGATGTTATAAGAAACAAGAAATGAATCAAACAGAAGAGATGTATATTGCAATACATTTATTCATTCCATATTATTCTGCATATTATACTTATAGAGGATGAAATATCATCACTGGAGCTTCAGTAAAATGAGACGTGGGGTTAGTAAATCTCCGACAGTTCTGAGATTAAAGTACAAAATCCCTTTACAAACCAAGAGCCGCGGTACATTATAAAACATGAGATAAATACTGAATAAAACACTGAAGAAACTAAACCACAGCAGACACACACACTCTTTCTCTCTCTCTCACACACACACACACACACACACACACACACACACACACACACACACACACACACACACACACACACACACACACACACACACACACACACACACACACACACACACACACACACACACACACACACACACACACACTTCAGTCCTCAAGCCAAACAAACTCTCGCTTTATTTACAGTAACAAAATATCTTTACAAAACAACATTTAACATTTCAAATTCAAACTTGATGCAAGTTATGAAAAAAGCATAAACACATCTTTCATACACACAGTTCATTTCGATGAGCTGACCTAAAAAAACTGAACAAGGCAAAATAGAAATAGGGTAAATTACATGAAAACCCCCCAAAATCTGAAATTATAAAGAATATTTTATGCATCAAGAAAATTAAGTATATTTTGTCCATGGCAGTAATGAGTATGAAATCTCTGCTAATTCTATGAGTAAGAGTTTGGGTATTTAATCGTCATAAATAGTCTTGCATGCAGTGGAATGCAATGCAATGCAAAAAAAACCCAAAAAACGGCTATATTTTCTTTATCTAAAATATCATTCAATTTGTTTTCTATTGATTTTGGGATGAAATATAAGCCAGACATTCTGTTGAGATTTTCACCCTATAGAGATGAACTGTAGTCGCACATGTTCATATTAAAGAGCGCTGGGATCCTCCATTAGCACATGAACTCATGTCTGAGTGTGGATGCGTTCAGGAAGATGAAGCATCCTCATCCTCATCCTCACAGGGTTGCTATGGGAACTGCACAGGTTCACATGCAGGTCAGGATGCGGGTGGCGGGTCATGTGATGTGATGATGCGGAGCAGTGAGGACAGGCACTCTAGTGTGATATCAGAATATTGTCATCATGCATCAGCTGTGTTCACAAAACTGGACATCACATGACTGTGGCGTCACATGACCTCATCGTGAGGGTTACTCAGCGCTTAACTCAATCTTGGGTAAAAATGTTATGAATTCTGACAGACTTTACATGTTCATCATTGCTAAACTGAACTGTATTCTGTGCAAAGATTGTCCTCAGTGTTTCCAGCACACACATCTAAACATTCTTACATCAAGACACATTTACTGGAGAAGAACAACGACTGAAGATATTAAGACTTGCTTCCTGAAAAATCATCGAAACGAAGAGAGTTTGTGCTTAAAACTATAAAGTAAAAGTCTTCGGGATAAAGGCCCGGTTTCACAGACAGGGCTTAGACTAAGCCAGGATTAGACCATAGATCAATTAGGACATTTAAGTATTTTTTATAAACATGCTTAGAACAAAAACATTACCGATGTGCATCTTAAAACTAAAAAGGCACTGATATATTTTTAAGATCAGTCAGTGCAAGTTTATTTCAGTGGAAACAGCTCAGACTTACATTTTACTCTAGGACTAGTCTTAAGCCCTGTCTGTGAAACCAGGGGAAAGTGTTATGTTGGCTTGACAAAGCCTTGTCTGAAGTTCTGAAGGTTTTATAAGCTTCTTAGCATGTTCTAGCATGTTGTTAGCATAGGGTGACCATACGTCCTCTTTTTCCAGGTCATGTCCGGCCGGGATTTCGAGATCGCCCAAAATATCCGGGATTCGGCTTTTGCTTTCTCGTCGCCATTCATTTTGTTTACATGCACACCTTTTGATTCAATAGGACTGAATTAATTCCGATTGGTGAATCTGAATGTAGTGTTTACATGAACGCTAAACAAGTGATCGGTTGCTAAGAAAATTCCTGTGTTTTCGTCTCGATCGGGATCCGTGTGAAGCAGAATGCATGACCTGCAAAGCTGGCATGTACGTGTCAGTGTCAAATAATGTAATAATGTAAACATAATGAATGGTGACTGTAGAAAGCAAAAGCCGAATCCCGGATATTTTGGGCGATCTCGAAATCCCGGCCGGACATGACCTGGAAAAAGAGGACGTATGGTCACCCTAGTTAGCATGTCTTAGCATGTGCTGAACATTATTTTACATTACATATTACTAGCATGTCTTACCAATTGCTAACATGTTGCTAGCATGTTTGAACACTTTGCTAGCATGAATGAGTATGTTGCTAACATGTTTTGACACACTGCTAACATAAATTAGCACATTGCTAGCATGATTTAGCATGTTACTAGCATGTTGCTAGCATTAATTAGCACATTGCTGTCATGAATTAGCCTGTTTGCTAATATGTTTTGACACATTGCTAATGTAAATTAACACATTGTGATCATGATTTAACAGGTTACTAGCATGTTTTAACATGTTGGGTTAGGGTTAGAGTAGCATGTCTTAAGCTAGTTACCAGGCTTTGCTAGTGATAGATACTCGGTGGATGAAGCTGTTAAGAGTTATTGTGTAAAAGACAGTGTAAGTCTATGGGATTTTTCGCGGTTTGATCGTCTGTTTTCTGTTTAAGTTTAGTCTCAGAAAAAGAAGAAGAGGAAGAATTAGCTTAAACATGATTTCAGCAGGTTTGCACATAACCAGTATCTGCTAACGGGGCCAGAAAGCTTCCCCTTGACTCTGAGATGTCCAGTAGTGTGTTGCAGTGTGAGCGTGTGTGCACCCGCCAGCTGGTCTGGGGTCAGCGCTACACCAGCGAGTTGATGACCGGCGACGGCGGCCCGGACCTGCCGCTGTACTGGCCGATGAAGGAGCCGTCCTCGTTGAACTGCGTGTCCCCGGAGTCGGCGTACTCCACTAAGCTGTCCTCGCTGCCGTCGCGCGGGACCGTCCCGCTGGAGGGCGTGGGGCTAACTCTGAGCGGCTTACGGTCCTCCTCACTGCGAGAGAAACCACAGGTGAACATGAGGCAAACACTGCAGACATCGCGCGCCTCAAACATCTGCACACATCAGGACACACTCCCTGGAGACGTGAGGAGCAACTTCAGCTCCAGCTCCAGTGAGTGTGTCCTGATTTAACCCTCATCCTGCCCTCGGGTACAAAGAAAATAAAAGAATTTATGGATTTGAGGAGTTTTGTTGTTGAAATTTAAAAAAGTAACAAATCCTTCATTCTCGGGTCAATTTGACCCCCTTAGGAATGAATGGAACTCTTCAGTACACACAGAAAAACCTAAAAATGCTCAAAATTCAAAGTAAAAATGCTAAAACTACCAAACAATGATTGTATAATGTCTACATGTGTTTCTGAATGCACACTGAAGAGAACTGGCTTTAGGACCCAGCGGAACAGCTTGTTTGCTCCATATAGAGATATAAGGCCATCTAGTGGCTAGAGTCATGAAATATCATGTTATATTATTATTGTTCCACAAGAGGTCGGCAAAGACTCACAATTTCATGCATAACCCTTTTACTCAGCTCAAAATATCTTACATTGGGAGTTATTTTGAATTTAAGTTGAAAGAATGTGAGGAATGAGCTTAAATTACTATTTATTTATTATTTATTAATCAATCTAGTAATTTAAAGGTAAAATAATAATAAATTGCATTAAAAAATATAATCAAAATGAAATAAGCTTTCTGGACAAAAAAAAAAAAAGAAAAAAAAGAAATATACTGTTAGGGCTTCGGGTCGTTATGACCCGCGAGAGGAGGAGGAAGGTTAAGAGCGTTTAGATGTTTGTGCTGGAAAACGAGACAGACATACTGAGGAAGAGCATCATGATTTCAGTGAGCTCGTGACAGGGCATGAAACACACATGCACATGTAAAACCACATATATGTGACGTGAATCTCAGAGCAAGTGTTAAAGCTTTAAATCATCTCATTTATGATCAAGCATCAGACGGATGAAGCATCCAAGCGTGACGATGAAGAGCAGACTGATCTCAGAAGCGCTGAAGCAACAGCAGAATCTGATCCGGTCATGCAGACACACTCGTTCTGCTGGCGCTTCACACACACACACACACACACACACACACACACACACACACACACACACACACACACACACACACACGACGACTGATGGACATGTGGACACACTTCCCCTGAATCTACTGTATATAATGTTCTGCCAGTGCACCTTTGATTACTGTACTTATAGACTGCAGTCAGTCACTAATCTATTAGATTACTCATTTGAGGTAATGTAATCCGACTACTTTTACTCGTCTATCACAGATTATTCGTCCACACTGATATAAAACCATAAACAAAACAGAAATTACATTCCATTCCATTACCATGAACTTTAAGTGCATTAAACATCACAATACATCAGAGTTCATGAAAAGCTAATATTAAATCATAAAAATTATACAAATCATAATCATAAAATAAAAATGGAAAATTAAAATATTTAAAATATATTAAAAAAAATTATACTTAAAAAAAAAACATTTAGAAAAAAAAATGTATTTACCTGCAAAATATCTTTTTAGTAAGTGTTTATATTTTAAAATTTATATTTTTTTATTTAACCTGTTAAAAAAAAAAACGCAAACTAAAAAAAGTATGGAAGCTTGTTTCCGCCAAAGAATGAAATATGAAAGGTTATTGCAATACTGAGTCAGAATTGTGAGAGAAAAAGTCACAATCATCTTTTAAAATGTTTTATTCTGTGGCGGAAACAAGCTTCCATATGAAGATATTTTGTAGGTAAATAAATAAAAAATATTTATTTTAGTAAGTGTTTTTATTTTTTTTATATTTTAATTTTTTTTATAAAAAAACAGTTACATTTAAAAACAATAAAAACACTTACTAAAAAGATTAATTTTTGTTTAACCGCAAAATATCTTTTTAGTAAGTGTTTTTATTGTAAAATGTGTTTTTTTATTGTTTTTATTTAAAAAATGTTTTATTTAAAAACAAAAAAGCACTTACTAAAAAGACCTATTTTGCTTGTTTACCTGCATGTCAATTTAAAGCAAAATGCACAGTAAAAGAGGACAAAGAAGATTCAGGGAATAATCTAATATGTAATCAATAAAAGGGAACAGTAATCTGATCATAAGCATTCGGAACTGTGATGTAATCGAATCACAAGCACTTAATGTGTGTGATGTGCAGGTGATCCAGATGTGATCAGTTACTCTGGGCTCTGCTGATTGAGTCTGTTCAAGAGAAGTGTGATCCTGGAATGACTGTGTTTCTCCCAGTGGATCCGCATGCAGATTCCCGCTTACCTTCCGCCTGGATTCAGTGTGTGTGGCGTCAACATCACACACTGAGATCAGCGAGGAGTGTGTGTGCATCTAGCGCACACTACAGGACTGAAGCTCGACACACAGAGTAAAGTCTGAATGATCGTCTACCACACACTCATATAAAAGCTTGCATGTCATATTCACATCATGTGACGGGATGAGGAAAGATAAACATCTACTGCAGTCATCTCAAAAAATCAAGGAAATCGTTTAATGATATAAAAGAATATTGCTGTACAGGAGTAAAGTGCGCGGGGCGTCTCGCGTGCAGAGTAAAGCAGGAAGAGACTGTAAATGTTCAGTAAGCTAAACTAAGATGGTCTGCGGGACAGGAACACAATCTGATGCAGGAGACACGAGCGGATCTGGAATCAAGTTCATCCATGCGGAGCGTCCTGTAAAACTGCAGATCAAGTCCCTCAGAATCCGGATCAGATGGAGATGAAGATGGAGAATCCCAGAGTCGTGGAGAAGTGCTGACTGCGCAGATGTGGTCTCCTGAGGGGTCAGAGGTCAGGGGTCAGGGGTCAGGTCAGCGCTCTCTCACCTGTACTCTCCAAACGTTATATCGTCCTCCTTCATGGGCTGGATCTCCGGGTCTCCGTGAGCGTCTTCCTTCTCTTTAACTGAGACAAACATCAGAGATCAGTGATCAGAGTCACAAACACACACACACACGCACACACACACGCACGAATGAGAAAGACATGAACATCTTGGATGACGTGGGGGAGAGTAAATTATCAGGACATTTTAATTCTGAAATGAACTACTCCTTTAATACTAAGACCATAAAAAAACACTTTCGCTACTTTAACCAAATTAAACGTTGTGTAACACAAGTGTCTGCTAAAGGGTTAGATGTAAATGTCAACACAAGTCTCACCTGGATATTTCCCGCCCTTGTTCCTCTTGATGAAGCAGACGATGAGCAGGATGAGGATGAGCAGAGCGATGGCCGACATCAGCCCGATGAACCAGCCCTGAGTGGCGATGTCCACCTGCGGACTCACCATCGCTGAGGAGGAAGAGGAGGAAGAGGAGGAGGATGAGACACGGCAGATCCGTTCGCCAGCGAGTCACGGAGGATCACGGACACACGAGGGACGGACGCTCAAACACACACTCAGTGTTACTCTCGTCTTGCAGTACATCGATGACATACAGCACACTTAATATCTGCAGTCTGTGTTTCTCCAGTACATGTACCTTGATTTAAAGGTGACACAGTATGCCCCTTTTCACCATATGTAATATTAGGGCCTGTCCCAATACCTCCCCTTACCCCAGATTTCTGCCCTAACCCTTGTGTTTGCGCGTTCTCGTGTAGGGGTAGGGTGTCCCAATACTCTAAAGAGCAAGTGCTATTCTCCCCTTAAAATCAACCCTCAAAACAGTGCGGTCCGATGCAGGCTTAAAACGAAGTGGAAGATGAAATTACCCAGAATACCTTGTGGACTCAGCAAGCCGGTAAATTTTTTTAAACAAGATGGCGGACACCGCTGGTAAGGAACAATTGAATTTCAAGTATATTTTCGCAAATAAGCATGTTAAAATTTCTGAATATGCTGGAATATGTTAGTTTGATGCACATCCAATGGACTGTTAAGTTTTGAACACTAATGTTAGAAAATATTTCACGAAGCTATCTATCTGACGATGTTCATGATATCTGCCGAGTGCTTCGAGAGAGTCTGCCCATCAAATATACATCTAATCTGGGTAGTTCATCTAATTTTATTTTTGATTTTGGCTTCCAAGGATTATAAAGAGAAGATGTGAGGTAAAACTATTAAAAAAATAGCCGTGTTCGTCAAGTGCTTCATCTTTTTCTTTACAGCGCGCTGTCACTTCTCCCTAACGTTAAACCCAAACAGCACTGAGCACAATCAGTGATTGCTGTAAAATGCAGTGTCTGCTGATTATAAATTGCGGGAGGTTTTTGATACGAGAGCTATTCTAAGCACAATGATCCGCGCAGGAGACGTTGACCCTGTTCCCATGGCGGCGCGCGTTCGGAAACGGACTGCAACTAGACAAGCAAGCTATACTTTGGGTTTCATGTGCACGTCTAAACGATCAAATACAGTTAAAAATGCGTCTTCTATATTCCACGTCTTCTCTGTTGATTCATCAGTTGTAGATAAACGAACACAGCCCACACAACAGGCAACACAACAGCTTGAACTGATCATACCACTGATCATCTCATCATCATGTTGAACTTCTCCACAAGTGTCCACCTTTCCTGAGGTGTTTATAAGACAGCGGTGACATGTTCTGGTCAATAGTGTTCAGTGCTCGTCTGTGCTCAACCACAGAACAGCTTCAGGCTCTGCTGGATCTTCATCAGTGCGTTAGAACTGGTCTCTGTTGGCGCGAGTGGAACCAAATGTCGGCTGGCGTGTGTAAACGTGCAGATTAAGGGCCGGTAATATTATAATAAGATCCTCTTCATACGTCAGAAGGAGAGCGAAATCTGATCGGCTTATTTTATGACATGCTTGCAGAAAAACTCAGATTTTCATGATATGTCCCCTTTAAGAATATTTGTACTGAAAAACAAGACAGAGACACTGAGGAAGAGCCTCATTTTGTGCGGGTATAGTCATGCTGATCAGTGGATAAAGACTCATGAGCACAGACAGACTCATGCAGACGCTCATCAACACATCTCCCAGCATGCATCACAGCAGGCACGTATCCCACAAGGCCTTGAGGCTGAGAGGAAGCCTCACCTGGGAGCGTGACCAACAGCTCCTCGGAGCGCCGGAGCGAGCGCTCGTCCTCCCGACCTCCGGCCACCACCCGCACCTTGTAGGACAAACCCTCCTTCAAACCCTTAAGCACGTGGAACTGAGAGCCGTTGACCTTTTCTGTGTGCCAGTCTTCGTCACCTGAGGGTTTCCAGCACACGTTCAGATCTCCACACCTCCTGACCTCCTATACTGTTAATCTACTGAACAACTCAACCGTTACGAGCCTTCACTGCAAGACATGAGGCTCCTCCTCAGTGCTTCTGTCTCGTTATCTAAACACTCATTCACTGGAGAAGAGCAATGGCTGAAGATCAAACTCATTAAACGAGACTTAATATCTTCAGTCCTTGTGCTTCTCCAGGGAATGTCTCCTGGTGTAGGACTGTTTAGGAGCAGGATCATGTTTTGCAGTGGACAACTCTGTTAGTGACTACATGAGCTCTACTCTATATGTTCAAGTGTTTGATCATCATAAAGCACGACACACGCATGCAGGAGTCTTACTGTTGTCTATAATATATTCAACATAAAGGTGTTTCTCGGGACCCCAGTATTCCCAACTGATCAGCGCTCCGTCCTCGCTCACGGATGAGCTGACGTTCCCGAACGCAGGAGCGATGGCTGGCACTGAGAGAGAGAGACACAAGCGTCAGCTCTGGCTGCGGATCCGTGAGGAGAAACTGAACGACTGACGCGAGAGCCGCTGTTTACTGAGTGAGTAGAGTGAGGGCGGGAAATGACATGTGACGTTAGCGTGTTAGGGGCGGGGCTACTGATGATGTCACTACAGCGGCTGTACCCGCGTGCTGAAGGGGGGGGGGGTGC
The DNA here is from genome assembly GCF_964197995.2 of Scardinius erythrophthalmus. Classification (NCBI taxonomy): domain Eukaryota; kingdom Metazoa; phylum Chordata; class Actinopteri; order Cypriniformes; family Leuciscidae; genus Scardinius; species Scardinius erythrophthalmus. The sequence continues at coordinate 391,533 of NC_138244.1, forward strand.
CCGAGCTCCTGGAAAACACACACACTCTCTCTCAAACATATACACACACTCACACAGCATCACGTGACTCCAGCAGATCAGAGGTCACATCAGCGTGTGTCAGGAGGAAAGAGAAGGAGGACATTTAGAAAGAGGAAAGATTAAAAGATCAGAAGGAAAACACACACAGGATTCTGACATTCCTCCCCCGAAGAGAAGTGTGTACATATAAAGGTTAAATGCATCAATCTTTGAGAGCCAATTTAGTTTGAGCCAAGAGTTAAAACCCATTTTCAGTGATGAAACTGATTAGAGTAAAATGTATTTTATTGACTTGAACCTGGACTTTAAAGTGGACTCAAACCTCTTTCAGTTGTGATATAGTCTCAGTCCACATTACATTCACACTAGTGTTTTAGGAAGCCAAACCATTAATAATAATAATAATAACTTCAGTATTTTTGAGGCATAATTAGACTTAAGTACCTGTACTGTAACTAAAGCACACTTTCTCTGTAGTGAATTAAACAGAAAACTCATAGAACGGACAGTGAGACACTAGTGTGCCCTGTCTAGTGGACGTACCTCTGTGGAAGATGGGGAGACGCTAGTGAGCCCTGTCTAGTGGACGTACCTCTGTGGAGGATGGTGAGACGCTAGTGAGCCCTGTCTAGTGGACGTACCTCTGTGGAGGATGGGGAGACGCTAGTGAGCCCTGTCTAGTGGACGTACCTCTGTGGAAGATGGGGAGACGCTAGTGAGCTCTGTCTAGTGGACGTACCTCTGTGGAGGATGGTGAGACGCTAGTGCGCCCTGTCTAGTGGACGTACCTCTGTGGAGGATGGGGAGACGCTAGTGAGCCCTGTCTAGTGGACGTACCTCTGTGGAGGATGGTGAGACGCTAGTGCGCCCTGTCTAGTGGACGTACCTCTGTGGAGGATGGGCAGACGCTAGTGAGCCCTGTCTAGTGGACGTACCTCTGTGGAGGATGGTGAGACGCTAGTGCGCCCTGTCTAGTGGACGTACCTCTGTGGAGGATGGTGAGACGCTAGTGCGCCCTGTCTAGTGGACGTACCTCTGTGGAGGATGGGGAGACGCTAGTGCGCCCTGTCTAGTGGACGTACCTCTGTGGAGGATGGGGAGACGCTAGTGAGCTCTGTCTAGTGGACGTACCTCTGTGGAGGATGGTGAGACGCTAGTGCGCCCTGTCTAGTGGACGTACCTCTGTGGAGGATGGGGAGACGCTAGTGAGCCCTGTCTAGTGGACGTACCTCTGTGGAGGATGGTGAGACGCTAGTGCGCCCTGTCTAGTGGACGTACCTCTGTGGAGGATGGGCAGACGCTAGTGAGCCCTGTCTAGTGGACGTACCTCTGTGTAGGATGGTGAGACGCTAGTGCGCCCTGTCTAGTGGACGTACCTCTGTGGAGGATGGTGAGACGCTAGTGCGCCCTGTCTAGTGGACGTACCTCTGTGGAGGATGGGGAGACGCTAGTGAGCTCTGGTCTAGTGGACGTACCTCTGTGGAGGATGGGGAGACGCTAGTGAGCTCTATCTAGTGGACGTACCTCTGTGGAGGATGGTGACGGCCTCCTCGGTGAGCGCAGGACCGGATCCCTGCTGCGTTTTGGCACTGAAATAGAACTTGTAGCGCGTGCTGTGATGGAGGTTGTGCAGCGTTACACTGCTTTGATTGGACGGCAGATCCATCTCATCCAGCAGACCCACGTCATGGCTGCTGTTGACTGGAGGCGGAGCGAGAGCGGAAAGGGGCGGGGTCATGTTATTTCAGCCAATCAAAAGCTGCTGTAGATTTAGATCTTAGGTGAGGAGATGTTCTCTCACCCGTCTGATATCTGAGGGTGTATCCGGTCAGACGGCCGTTCCTCTCGTGAGGTGGAGCCCACTCCAGCGTCAGAGAGTCCAGATCCGAAGCCGACACGCGGAAGAACGACGGCACGCCGGGAACTGGAACCATACAGACCACAAAATCTGTGCCTTCAAGTCAAGTCAGCTTTATTTCTACAGCGCTTTATACAGTACAGATCATTTCAGAGCAGTTTCACAGTGATAAACAGGAAAACAGAATCAATGATGCAAACTTCATCAAATATGAGACACATTTAGAGTCAGTGGTGAAGCAGCTCTACAGAAGATCAGAGAGTCATTATTCAGATCAGTTCAGTGGAGATTCAGTTCAGTTCACTAACTGTGTAAAGTTCATCATTAATGAAACGAGTTCAATTTCAGCTGTAAAGCTGCTCTGCAGGAAAACATTCAGAATTGCGAGATAAAAAGTTGCAATTGCGAAAAAAGTCAGAATTGCATGAAATAAATTCATGATTGAGAGGAAAAGCCAGAACTATGAGATAAAAAACTGCAATTGCGAGAAAGGGGAATGCGAAAAAGTCAGAATTGCCAGATAAAAACTTAGTTGCAAGAAAAAGTCAAAACTGAGAGATAAAATTTGCAATTGCGAGAAAAAAGTCAGAATTGCGAGATAAAAACGTACAATTACAAGAAAAGTCAAAACTGAGGGATAAAAGGTCGCAATTGTGAAGAAAGTCAGAGTTATGAGAAGTAAAGTCATGGTATGAGTGAATAAAGCGGGTTGAGCGAGTGTTCAGATGCTCTCACCGCCCTCCGGCGTCTCGAAGCGTTGCGGGGCGCTAGCGGGTCCCTCGCCGCGGCTGTTGAACGCCCTCACATGCAGACTGTAGACGCTGAACGGGTGCAGGTCCGGGAGCTTCCCTCGGGTTCTGTTGGGCCCGAAGCTCTCGCTCCGCTGCTCGCCGTGGTGAGAGTTGTGTCGGTGTAAACTCCGCTCGCGCTGGTAATGGACCTGCACACAGACAACAGAGTTTCCACACACTCGTATATCCCAGCATGCACTAGTCTAAGATCACACACTCAAACATTTCCCATCTTGAAACATTTCCAATCTTGATTTCATAAGCATAATTTATTTGAAAACAGGAACATGTATTCAGACATCTTCAACATTTCTCACATTATCACAGTTTACTCAGCAGAACTCAGTTGAACTCAGTTGATATTTGACTGGTTTTGTCCGTCCTTCTGTTAGACTGTCTCACACATGAATTATGTTGAATATCTGTCAGCTGTTAAATTTAACTACACAATTAGATAATACCAGTTTAGCTCAACCAATCACCAAGCAATGCTTGATTATCACATGACTCCGTACCTTATAGCCCTGCAGGCGCCCGCGCACGGACCGCGGAGGAACGTGCTCCCAATGCACCTCCGCCAGCGTGCTGTTCACCACCACCACCTGCACCAGACCCGGGGCCGCCGAGGGAACTGCACACAGCATTCTGGGAGTTAGCAGCGCTACGCTAATCGCGCAGTAATGCTAAAGGCGCGAGACTCACAGTCCTCTCCAGAGTGCCCGATCACAACGGCGGGTTTGGGGCCGGGCCCGTAGGCGTTCTGCGCCTGCACCATCAGCTCGTACGGCACAAACGTGGGCGTGCCCGACACCACGAACCTGGAGACGTTAGCCACGGTGACGGAGGACCAGTCCTTCTCCACGCCCTGCTGACGCCACTGCACCGTATACTGCAGGCCGGGGCCGTTCGCCTGGAGCCCCGTCAGCGGCTGCGCAGCACACACACACACACACACACACACACACACACACACACACACAGGGTGTGTTCACTAGCTGTACAACACACAATCTCATGGCTTTTGGCAAGGTTCGTATGAATAAATCAGAAAATCTGTATTCTCTTTACTGCACAAACTAAATCGCATATTGTTATTATTATTAAATTGTTAATGTTTTATGACTTCAATTGATTAGAATAGAATAGAATAGAATGAGGCATTTATATAGCGCTTTCATATGTACTACTGTACACCCAAAGCGCTTTACAATCATATCAGGGGTCTCTCCTCAACCACCACCAGTGTGCAGCATCCACTTGGATGATGCGACGGCAGCCACAGTACAACGGCGCCAGTGCGCTCACCACACACCAGCTATAGGTGGAGAGAGGAGAGAGAGTGATAGAGCCAATTCAATGTAAGGGGATTATTAGGAGGCCATGATTGGTAAGGGCCAATGTGTGGAATGTGGCCAGGACACCGGGGTTACACCCCTACTCTTTACGAGAAATGCCATGGGATTTTTAATGACCGCAGATAGTCAGGACCTCGGTTTTTTACGTCTCATCCGAAGGACGGATTAGATCTGCTTTTTGATCATTGAAATTTGGGCAAAAAATTTAAATGTACTTTTTGTTAAATTTGTAATAGTTGTTCAATTGTATTCGTTTCTAATTATTTAAATAAATAAGACTTTATTTCTAAAATTTCTAAGCATTAGGTAAAAAGGAATCTTGATTTTTTTTTTTTTTTTAAAGCTGTGGTTTGATTTGCGGCTCTAGTGGACATCAGCAGTTACAGTAACAGCTGAGTTTTATATAAATAATGTGTGTGTGACTAGAAACATCACACTGTATAAACATGATCATTGTGCGTTTATTAGAGATCAGCGTCTCACCTTCCACGTGATGACAAGATTATTGTGTTCCGTGCCGTGACCTTTGACCTCACTGGGGTTCTCATCTGGAGCTGCAGAGAGACGGCGTTAGAGGTGCTGAATCATGTGAACACGTGTGTGTGTGTGTGTGTGTGTGTGTGTGTGTGTGTGAGTGTGAGTGTGTGTGTGTGTGTGTGTGTGTGTGTGTACCTGCGGGGTTGGTCCTGTACTGGCGCGAGGGCGCGCTGGGTCGGCTGTAGCCGCTGTGTGTGTGTGAGTGTGTGTGTGTGTGTGTGTGTGTGTGTGTGTGTGTGTGTACCTGCGGGGTTGGTCCTGTACTGGCACGAGGGCGCGCTGGGTCGGCTGTAGCCGCTGTGTGTGTGTGAGTGTGTGTGTGTGTGTGTGTGTACCTGCGGGGTTGGTCCTGTACTGGCACGAGGGCGCGCTGGGTCGGCTGTAGCCGCTGTGTGTGTGTGAGTGTGTGTGTGTGTGTGTGTGTGTGTGTGTGTACCTGCGGGGTTGGTCCTGTACTGGCACGAGGGCGCGCTGGGTCGGCTGTAGCCGCTGTGTGTGTGTGAGTGTGTGTGTGTGTGTGTGTGTGTGTGTGTGTGTGTGTGTGTGTGTGTGTGTACCTGCGGGGTTGGTCCTGTACTGGCACAAGGGCGCGCTGGGTCGGCTGTAGCCGCTGTGTGTGTGTGAGTGTGTGTGTGTGTGTGTGTGTGTGTGTGTGTACCTGCGGGGTTGGTCCTGTACTGGCGCGAGGGCGCGCTGGGTCGGCTGTAACCCACGGCGTTGAGCGCCAGCACCCTGAAGATGTAGTGCGCGTACGGGGAGAGCTTGAGGTGAGCCGTGGTCTTCGTCCCGGGAACCTCCGTGAGATTGAGCCACACACCACTCTGATGAAGCCCGTCCTCATACTGGATCAGGAACTCTGACACACACACACAGAGAGAGAGAGAGAGATCCATCACACACAGATCACAGGTTCGGATCATTTACGATTTTTGAGCCACGGATCGGATCATTGTTTGGATCAGCAAAAAAATAATAATACAAAATATATATATATATATATATGGGGTTTAGAAGCATTTGAAGTCCAACAGTGTTCAGGTCCAGAAATTAATAATTAAGCCTGATGTAAAATAACACTATTTGTTCACTGTAGAATTTAAATATAGTTTAATCTTTGTTAACGCTGTATTTAGTTGCTTTTTTAAAACATGAATGACAGATGACAGCAGGAATATTAGGCTACTGACGCACATCCGGTTTCTTCCTCAACTGTTCACGACAGAACCGACAGAACACTGGAGACGGTGTTTAGACGCACAGATAACAGAGTCCCGTTGCTCGTCTCCAGGTGTGTGTGTGTGTGTGTGTGTGTCGTACTCTTGATGGCGCTGTTGTGCTCGTCTCCAGGTGTGTGTGTGTGTGTGTGTGTGTGTGTGTGTGTGTGTGTGTGTGTCGTACTCTTGATGGCGCTGTTGTGCTCGTCTCCAGGTGTGTGTGTGTGTGTGTCGTACTCTTGATGGCGCTGTTGTGCTCGTCTCCAGGTGTGTGTGTGTGTGTGTCGTACTCTTGATGGCGCTGTTGTGCTCGTCTCCAGGTGTGTGTGTGTGTGTGTGTGTGTCGTACTCTTGATGGCGCTGTTGTGCTCGTCTCCAGGTGTGTGTGTGTGTGTGTGTGTCGTACTCTTGATGGCGCTGTTGTGCTCGTCTCCAGGTGTGTGTGTGTGTGTGTGTGTGTGTGTGTCGTACTCTTGATGGCGCTGTTGTGCTCGTCTCCAGGTGTGTGTGTGTGTGTGTGTGTGTCGTACTCTTGATTGCGCTGTTGTGCTCGTCTCCAGGTGTGTGTGTGTGTGTGTGTGTGTGTGTGTCGTACTCTTGATGGCGCTGTTGTGCTCGTCTCCAGGTGTGTGTGTGTGTGTGTGTGTGTCGTACTCTTGATGGCGCTGTTGTGCTCGTCTCCAGGTGTGTGTGTGTGTGTGTGTGTGTCGTACTCTTGATGGCGCTGTTGTGCTCGTCTCCAGGTGTGTGTGTGTGTGTGTGTGTGTGTGTGTCGTACTCTTGATGGCGCTGTTGTGCTCGTCTCCAGGTGTGTGTGTGTGTGTGTGTGTGTGTGTGTGTCGTACTCTTGATGGCGCTGTTGTGCTCGTCTCCAGGTGTCCAGGTGAGTTGGACACTTCTCGCTCCTGGATCCGTCAGCTCCAGATCAGTGGGAGCGTCCGGCTGCCCTGAGGAGTCAAACACACACAGATCCATCAGTTCATCATAACACAAACACACACACACACACACACACACACACCATCCGACGAACACATGCTACATGAGACCAGATGATCAGATGCGAATCACATGACGACGCATGCACACCTGAACCAGAGTCACGTCAGAATGAGCGAACGCAAGATTCCTCTGGAAATAAACCATATCACAGATAAATGTGTGATCCAGCATGCTCCATTCCACACACACACGCCCTGAGGCATTATGGGATGCGGTGCGGCACGGTGTGTGTTTACCGTAGATCGGAGCAGGAGTGGGCGGAGCCTCTGAGTGGGCGGGGTCAGGGAGCGAGGAAGAAGTGTGTTAGTTTACAGTCACACACACGAACAAGACTCACATTAGCTGGTTCTCTGTCACTACAATCCCTGGCTTCTGCAGGCGAGCGTCACACGGATCAGTCCGGAGAGGGACGGGGATTATAGATAATAATATTCTGTTCCAATCCAATCTGACCTCTGACCTGTGATGCCTGAATCATAATCACACACTGTTGGCTCGTCGGCCAGAGGAGAACTGAGGCTGAGTCTGGGTTCTCCACTCACTGATGGGGTTCTGGTTCCTTCACTGTCGCCTCTGTCTTGCTCAGTTGAGGACATTTAATATCCATCAATATTATTGCTCTCCTGCACTGACACTATTATATGAGAGCTGAGCTGAGCTGAGCTGACGATAACATCACTGGTTTTCTCCAGAGTGGTTATATATATAAATATAAATTTACTAAATTAATGACTTTTTTTACAACAGATATGAACCATCACTGAGCTTACTTAAGCTGGACTGAGACGCTATTTTCTTCTAGAAACAAACTCTGTTGCATTATTGTCCTGTTATCTCTGTAAAGCTGCTCTGAAACTCTCTGTATTGTGAAAAGCGCTGTATAAATAAAAGAGAGTTGAGTATTACACGGAGAACACCGGGACACTCACCGACCACCGTGAGCCGAGCGCTGGCCGAGTCCTGGTCCAGAGAGGTGTTCGTGACACACGTGTACGTCCCTGCGTCGCTCTCTGTCACTCCTGTGATGGTCAGACTGTCCAGGTGCGCTCGAAACCTGTGATCACACACACAACTCAGACTCAAATCTCAATTTAAAGGTGACACAGTATGCCCCTTTTCACCAGATGTGATATTAATCTCCGGTGTCCCCAGAATGTGTCTGTGAAATTTCAGCTCCAAATCCCCCCAGATCATTTATTATAGCTTGTCAAATTTGCCCTTTTTGGGTGTGAGTAAAAATGCGCCGTTTTAGTGTGTGTCCCTTTAAATGCAAATGAGCTTTAGCCCCGCCTCCGCTCAGAAGAGGGCGGAGTCTTTACACGAGCTTCAGAAACTCCAGCAATAACAGAACGGGCCAATCTCCCTCATCCAGAATCCCAGAATAACCAGTAGCGAGTGCAGCCTTACGGAGAGACTCAGGAAGAGCTTCTGAATGTTAGTGGAGACATTTCTGTAGTTGTTGTGGAGTTACAATGATCATCTCATCATCATGTTGAACTTCTCCACAAGTGTCCACAGTTCCTGAGGTGTTTATAAGACAGCGGTGACATGTTCTGGTCAATAGTGTTCAGTGCTCGTCTGTGCTCAACCACAGAACAGCTTCAGGCTCTGCTGGATCTTCATCAGTGCGTTAGAACTGGTCTCTGTTGGCGCGAGTGGAACCAAATGTCGGCTGGTGTGTGTAAACGTGCAGATTAAGGGCCGGTGATATTATAATAAGATCCTCTTCATACGTCAGAAGGAGAGCGAAATCTGATTATTTTTTGTCAGTGAAAGACTCACCAGAACACAGTTACTGGGTTTCACTTTTCATGTTTTCTGGGTCGGTAGAAGCACTGGACCCGATTATAGCACTGACACACGGAGAGACTCAGATTATCATGATATGTTCCTTTTTTAAGTCTTTAAGTTGAGAAGGACGTCGAAGCGCTGGAAAGCAGCCGATCTGCAGGTGTGTTTAGCATTTCTCTGCTCATTATGGGGAAATACTACGAGATGGATTTGCAATGCATTTTGATCTTGAGTTGGTTGTCACGGATACTGGCTAACCTGTGATGTTTTCTGGAAATGTTAGGGTTAGGGTTAGGGTTAGGGTTATTTGCATACAAAATTCATATTACAAATATGAGAAATTGAATCCAATTGTGGTCAGTTTGACCGTGAAAATATCGGTTAGACCCAGAGGCTGATGTGATGCAGTGAATGATGAAGAGTCTCACACACACCTGTCGTCTTCGGGCAGCTCTCCTCCATCTCTGAGCCAGCTGGTGCTGGGAATGAGAGACGGGTCGTGCTTCACCTTACACTCGAACACAACGTCCCTGTTCCTCTGGACCACCCTGTACTCCGGAGGCCGGAGGATCCGCGTCGGCTCTGGAGGAGATGCTGACCATCAGAAACATGCTCTCTCTCACACACACACACACACACACACACACACACACACACACACACACACACACACACACACACACACACACACACACGCACACACACACACACACACACACACACACACACACACACACAGAAGCTGCTGTGTGCTTCACCGTTACCAAGGCGTTGCTCTGCGGTGCTCAGGATATTCTGGGGTGTTGCTAGGCGGTTGCTAGGCGGATGGTAAAGATCAGTAACACTAATTGCTCCTCATGCTGATCTGTGGAGTGAGAAACTGCCGGCTTGCAGTTCCCATGTTTCTCCTGGCTCTCATCGGGTCTGAATGCTTTCCTAATGCTCCTCATAGAGGCACTTAACTGGAGCCTGGAGCCTCCAGACATGATGCATGATGGGATAGCTGGAGCCATCCAGACCAATACCAACGTCTGGTCATTTCAGCATGCGCTAAAACACTCAGTATAGCCGAGTGATGCCTTCTCGAGTTTAATGGAATTACTCAATCTTCTATATGACACGGACCAATTTAGACTAGGAAAGATTTGTATGTAAAATATTATTTGGAAAAAAGGTATTTTCTGTTCCAATTCATTCGTTCATTTACTTATTTATTTCATTTCAATTTTATTTATTTAATGATTTATATATTTCTATAAATATATATATATATGTATATATTATTAATAATTTATATTTATATTAAGATTTTAAAGATATTTATTTAAATAGATTTTAATAGACTTATTTTTCCCCAGAGCCCCCCTTCAGAAGCCTGAACACTGAGTTGGGAATGATCTCTGACCTTTGACCTCCAGGTAGACGTGGTTCTCGGAGATGCCGAGGTTGTTCCTGGCGACACAGGTGTATTTCCCGCCGTTTACAGCCTGAGACACGTGGATCTCCAGCGTTCCGTTCTTGTGGAACACATAGGGATCTCCCTCCAGCATGCTGGAGCTGTCCTTAAACCTGCGCGACACACAGGACCGACAGAACGGTGGATTAATGAACACAACTACATCACACACACACACACACACACACACACACACACACACACACACCTGAAGGGGGTTTATTCTGAGATAACAACCGGCTGGATGTACATTACAGTCTAAATACTTTATCAGCTCTTTAAACGCAGAGCTTCTGCGGAGAGAGCAGTTTCAGCGGCGAGATCAAACTAGACGGACATTTAAGAGATACGGTATACAGTCATAACACTTATCACACAGCGTTTCAACACATACAGAATTATGGAGATCAGAGATATTGATTTCAGATTAAACTGTTTTAAAATCATACCTGTTTTTATCATATAATCCAACAGTGAACAAAACAATAGACACAAAATGGCCGCCGCTGCGTTTGTATGAAACGAGAGAGAGCGAGTCCAGGATACTGGATGGCGCGATTGACCAATCAGAACCAAGTATTCCACAGAGCCGCGTAATAAATATAGCTAGTTAACAGCTGAGAATGAGAGAGGACCCACAATGCACTGCAGCAGAATCCGGTCTCTAATGAAGCCCAGTTAAAATGTCAGAGTGTGAGTGTTTGATGAGGAGTGTGTGTTCAGTCTCACCATGTGACGGCCGGGACGGGCGAGCCGAAGGACAGGCACTCCAGCAGAGCGGGTCGGTTCTCGATCACCTGATACACTTTATTAGGGGCCGTCAGAACTCTGGGCGGCTCCGCTGGAACACACACAGGTCACATGATCATCACATCAGACCTCAGTGTGTGTGTGTGCGATGTTGTCGGCTCGTCAGTGTGTGTGTGTGTGTGTGTGTGTGTATGTGTGTGTTGTTGGCGATTTAAACTCTAACAGACATCAGTGTGTGTGTGTGATGTTGTTGGCTCGTCAGTATGTGTGTGTTGTTGTCGGCTCGTCAGTATGTGTGTGTGTGTGTGTGTGTCGGCTCACCCAGCACGTTGACGAAGGCGTTGGCCAGTAAGTACCCGTGTTGATTGGAGGCGTTACACTGGTAAACGGCGCTGGAGCCTGTCTGGACCTCGGAGAAGATGATGCTGTCGTCCTCCACCTTCCGGCTCGGGTCTTTAGGAGCGTCTGTCAGCAACAACAACACAACGTCAGTCAGAGGTCAGGGGTCAGAGGTCAGGGGTCAGCTGGGACGGACAGTAACTGACCCTCGATGGGCAGGCCGTTCATGAACCAGTGGATGTGGGGTTTGGGGTGTCCTCGGGCCCGGCACGTGATGACGCCCGTCTCCAGCGGAGCCAGGACCAGATTCCTGGGAGCGCTGATCCAGTACGGAGCCGCTGCCGAGAGACAACAGCGTTTAGTGCTCTTTCTACAACATTCAACATTTACACCAACATTTGATTTACTGATAAACTCCACAGCAGCCAATCAAACATCACACCCAAGCATGGATAGATGAACTTTTATGATGGATAGATGCACTTTTATCATGGATAGATGAACTTTTATGATGGATAGATGCACTTTTATCATGGATAGATGCACTTTAATCATGGATAGATGCAATTTTATCATGAATAGATGTACTTTTATGATGGACAGATGCACTTTTATGATGCATAGATGCACTTTTATGATGGATAGATGCACTTTTATGATGGATAGATGCACTTTTATGGACTTCAAAACAGAAACAGCAATTCACAGCCATTATAAAGCTTGGAAAAGCCAGGGCATTTTTTAATATAACTCCCATTGTATTCGTCTGAAAGAATAATGTTATATACACCTAGGATGACTTGAAGGTGAGTAAATCATGGGCTAATTTTTATTTTGGGGTGTACTATCCCTTTAATTTAAATGAGTAATGCCTCAGGATTGCTCCATCTGGACAGTGCTCCAAGCGTGTGTGTTTGTGCTGTTTTCACCTTTAACGGAGACTCCGAAGGTGTGGTGCACTGAGCCGAGCCGGTTCCTGGCAGTGCAGCGATACTCCCCGGCGTCCGCCTCCGACACGTCCGAGATCCGCAGAGTCTTGTTGAAGTTCATCAGTGAAGCTCTGCGACCGGGGATCTCACCGCTGAGCTTCGTCCAGGAGACCGTAGGAGTGGGACTGAGCGGGAACATCAGAACGTCACAGACTCAAACACACACACTAGAGTTACTGTAGAGCTGTGGTGAATCTGGACTCACAGGCCGTCTGCGATGCACTCCAACTCCAGAACCTCTCCTCGCAGGACCATCTGAGAGCTGTGCGAGCCACTGGGAACCAGGAACACCGGCGCTCGTTCGTCCACCGGCTTATCTGGAAGAAAACGCTCTCAGTGAGATCCTGCTTCATAACCATAACTCATGTCAACTAGGGTTGGGAATTGAAAATCGATTCCAGTTCTGGAATTGAATACTAGAGGTCAGGAATCGGATACTTGTTATAAAAGTAAAACATTTTTTTTTACCTTATTGGAATCGAAATTAGGAATCGATAAGATTCGGAGTCGATAAACAAAATCGGAATCGGAATCATTAAAATTCAAACGATACCCAACCCTAATATCAACAGACATCAGGAAGATGAAGAGAGTTCAGAAAGAGATGATGAGGAACGACAGGATCATTGTGTCTAAAGCAGAAGACATCTGAGATATGTTAGTCAATAAACAGGGCTTTAATGAAAGACGCTCCGGAATGAGGGAGTACAGCGGAGGTTAGAGGTCACTGGGTGTGGGTTAGACCAGAGTCACTAGGGGGCGCCGTCACTCACCACTAAACAAATCAGTGTCATTGAAATAATCTGCCATTGTGTCATTGAGTGAATCCACTGAAACACAACAAAACAACAAAACAAATCAAACACATGCAAAGCAACCGCAGGAATATGATGCAAGATTCTCACAGCTGCGGCCGATGGCATTTGCGACTCAAGAGCTCTTTGTTTCACTCAGAGAGCAGGCGTGCATTAAAGTGATGAATGGATGTTCGGGGGTTTTATTGACGCTCAAACCAACCCAAAACTACAATAGTGCTCATTCAGAGGCACATGACATGGGGAAGCGCCGTCCCACAGATCTGCGACTCACGGTCGATGACGTGGACGGTGATGGGCTGCTTCTGCTGGATGGTCTGCGTGTGGGGGAACCGGGCGTAGCAGATGTAGTTGTTCCTGGAGTCCTCCATCAGGACGTTGGAGAAGTACAGGTCTCCGTTCAGACCCTGAGACACTCGCCGGCTCTGCGGCAGACGCTGGAAATCTGCACACACACACACACACACACACGGTTAGAGTCGGAGAGAAAGGGAAGCTGAGCTCGTCTTTTCTTCTCTATAGTGGCGTATATCCGAGTGAAACACTTCTGGAACAAGAACAAATGTGGGTGGGGCTTGATTGTATGGGGAATTGATTGTATGGTTGTGGTTTGCTATTGGCTGATCTCATGTGAGTGACAGGTTGCCATGCCCTCGCCTTGTTTCTGTACATCGTTTATTAATTGGATGTTGGGATGTAGGAGTGGCTCTATGCAAATGAGAGTGAGCTTGCAGGGGCGGAGTTTTTTGTCCATAATGAATTGATTGGAGGGTTGGATGGTGGTGGTGGTTTGCTATTGGTGGATCTCATGTGAGTGACAGGTTGCCCCGCCCTAGCCTTGATTCTGTGCATCGTTTGTTGATTGGATGTTGGGATGTGGGCGTGGCTCTGTATGCAGATGAGCATGAGCTTGAAGGGGCGGAGTTTAATCACACTAAATGATCGGAGAAGATTCATTTGATTAAACATTATGAGCTCAAAACATAAAAAAAAAATTGCTCATAGTTAACATGTGTCCAGAAAACAGATTTAACGAGGACACTTACTGTTGTCCATCCAGAACACGATGGGTGGCGGGAGGCCGGCGGGCGGGCGGCAGTGCAGGATTAACGACTGTCCCTCCTGTGCAACGATTGGACTGAACCTCTCTTTAGACCACAGAGGAGATCCTACAGGAAGAGGAAGCAGCCGTGATCACATGACTCAACACGAGCGTGAGCGTGACGGACATGTGAAACGTGATGCAGGAAAGAGATCTAGACACTGATGAGGTCACTATGAGGTCAGTCAGCAGGATTGGGCCGCCACATGCATTACAGCCAAACATTACCATTTACCTCCGAGTATCAGATCTCTGATGACGCTGAAAATGTCTTACGACACACAAAACAACGAGAGTGAGAGGGTTAAACGAGGCTGCGTGAGAGATGAGATGAGAAAGCAGCGAGTGATCTGATTGGTGGAGCTGACGTACTGGACTGGCGGATGACGATGTGGTTGGAGAGGGCGGAGCCGAGCTGGTTGTGGGCGGTGCACTGATACACGCCCTCGTAGGCGTCGGCCTTCTCTCCTCCGCTGATGTCGATCACCAGCGTTCCTGAATGAGGCTTCATCGTGACTTTGGGATCTTTATCGATGTCGAAATGCGTCCCGTTCCTGGTCCACGAGAAGCTGTGGGCGATCAGAACAAGGCAAGGCACGTTTATTTATACAGCACATTTCATACAAAAGTGCATCTGTCCGTCATAAAAGTGCATCTGTCCGTCATAAAAGTAGGGATGGGAACCGAGAACCGGTTCTTCTTCAGAACCGGTGCCCAGTGAATCGATTCCTTGGAACCGTTAGTATGCCTGCTTAACGATTCCGCTTATCAGTTCCGCTCGTTCAAATGTGACACGACGTCACACACGTGCTGCGTTGTTTTGGTTCAGAATGTAGCAAACACTATGAGCAAACATGGCATCGAGGCAGAAGCGCTCTGACCGCGTCCTAACTACATGTGACACGACGGTGCGACACGCGATAAAAAGTATCATTTTCCATGTTAATCAAAGTTTAACCAGCCGCGACACGCAACAATTCTATTTGAAACGGATCCTATTTTACTGCGACATCGCGCTGGAACAACAATCTCAAAGTGTGGCAATGATAATATCAGGTACTATTTATGTGCTTTATTTAATGTTAAAAGCGTGTATAATGTGACTGAATATCATTTAGTGCTCCCAGCTTTGTAGATGTAAAAACAACAATGGATAAGTCACATCAGATCTTGAAATTAAACAAATGGAAACAAAAACATTCAAAATGTGAAGAAAACCTGTGTATTATTTGACAAAGATTGTTTAAGTAACTCAATAGCCTAATACAAATGAGCACTGTTAATATTCGAAAAGGCACAAGCTCTTCCTTAACTGTTTTCAGTCTGTGTTTTTAGTTTTTATGGCACATAAATGGCAGTTTTATTTATTTTTTTGTCCGGATCAATGAATGTGATAATGATCAATTTGATCAGATATTAAAGGGAGTTAATACAAACAAATTTGTACTTATTCCCTCACCCAATAAGAATCGATAAGAGAATCGATAAGGAATCGGATCGATAAGCAATATCGATAATGGAATCGGAATCGTTAAATTCTTATCAATTCCCATCCCTACATAAAAGTGCATCTGTCCGTCATAAAAGTGCATCTATCCATCATAAAAGTACATCTGTCCGTCATAAAAGTGCATCTATCCATCATAAAAGTGCATCTGTCCATCATAAAAGTGCATCTATCCATCATAAAAGTGCATCTGTCCATCATAAAAGTGCATCTGTCCGTCATAAAAGTGCATCTGTCCGTCATAAAAGTGCATCTGTCCGTCATAAAAGTGCATCTATCCATCATAAAAGTGCATCTATCCATCATAAAAGTGCATCTGTCCGTCATAAAAGTGCATCTGTCCGTCATAAAAGTGCATCTGTCCGTCATAAAAGTGCATCTATCCATCATAAAAGTGCATCTATCCATCATAAAAGTGCATCTATCCATCATAAAAGTGCATCTGTACATGATAAAAGTGCATCTATCTGTCATAAAAGTGCATCTATCCGTCATAAAAGTGCATCTGTACATGATAAAAGTGCATCTACCATCATAAAAGTGCATCTATCCATGATAAAAGTGCATCTATCCATCATAAAAGTGCATCTATCCATGATAAAAGTGCATCTGTCCATCATAAAAGTGCATCTGTACATGATAAAAGTGCATCTATCTGTCATAAAAGTGCATCTATCCGTCATAAAAGTGCATCTGTCCGTCATAAAAGTGCATCTATCCGTCATAAAAGTGCATCTATCCATCATAAAAGTGCATCTATCCATCATAAAAGTGCATCTGTCCATCATAAAAGTGCATCTATCCATCATAAAAGTGCATCTGTACATCATAAAAGTGCATCTATCCATCATAAAAGTGCATCTATCCATCATAAAAGTGCATCTGTCCATCATAAAAGTGCATCTATCCATCATAAAAGTGCATCTGTACATGATAAAAGACTGTTTCTCATCTCAGAGTGTGTATGAGTCTAGTCTCGTCTCGGAGTGTGTGTGTGTGTGTAAGTCTCGTCTCATCTCGGAGTGTGTGTGAGTCTCAGAGTGTGTATGAGTCTCGTCTTGTCTTGGAGTGTGTGTGAGTCTCAGAGTGTGTGTGAGTCTCGTCTTGTCTTGGAGTGTGTGTGAGTCTCATCTCGTCTTGGAGTGTGTGTGAGTCTCGTAGTGTGTTTGAGTCTCGTCTCATCTCGGAGTGTGTGTGAGTCTCGTCTCGTCTCGGAGTGTGTGTGAGTCTCGTCTCGTCTCGGAGTGTGTGGGAGTCTCGTCTCATCTCGGAGTGTGTGTGTGTGTCTCGGAGTGTGTGTGAGTCTCGTCTCGTCTCGGAGTGTGTGTGAGTCTCGGAGTGTGTGTGCGTCTCGTCTCGTCTCGGAGTGTGTGTGAGTCTCGTCTCGTCTCGGAGTGTGTGTGTGTGTAAGTCTTGTCTCATCTCGGAGTGTGTGTGAGTCTCGGAGTGTGTGTGAGTCTCGTCTCGTCTCGGAGTGTTTGTGAGTCTTGTCTCATCTCGGAGTGGGTCAGTGTGAGTCTCGTCTCATCTCGGAGTGTGTGTGAGTCTCGGAGTGTGTGTGAGTCTCGTCTCGTCTCGGAGTGTGTGTGTGTGTAAGTCTCGTCTCATCTCGGAGTGTGTGTGAGTCTCGTCTCGGAGTGTGTGTGAGTCTCGTCTCGTCTCGGAGTGTGTGCGAGTCTCGTCTCGTCTCGGAGTGTGTGTGAGTCTCGTATCAGAGTGTGTGTGAGTCTTGATTCGTCTCGGAGTGTGTGTGAGTCTCGTCTCAGAGTGTGTGTGAGTCTCGTCTCATCTCGGAGTGTGTCAGTGTGAGTCTCGTCTCATCTCGGAGTGTGTGTGTTTGTGTGAGTCTCGTCTCATCTCGGAGTGAGTGTGAGTCTCGTCTCGTCTCGGAGTGTGTGTGAGTCTCGTCTCATCTCGGAGTGTGTCAGTGTGAGTCTCGTCTCATCTCGGAGTGTGTGTGTTTGTGTGAGTCTCGTCTCATCTCGGAGTGAGTGTGAGTCTCGTCTCGTCTCGGAGTGTGTGTGAGTCTCGTCTCGTCTCGGAGTGTTTGTGAGTCTCGTCTCGTCTCGGAGTGTGTGTGAGTCTCGTCTCGTCTCGGAGTGTGTGAGTTTGTGTGAGTCTTGCCTCGTCATGTGATTGACAGGTTGTCCCGCCCTAGCCTTGATTCTGTGCATCGAGTGTGTGTGAGTCTCGTGAGTCTCGTCTCGGAGTGTGTGTGAGTCTCATCTCGGAGTGTGTGTGGAGTCTCAGAGTGTGTGTGAGTCTCGTCTCATCTCGGAGTGAGTGTGAGTCTCGTCTCGTCTCGGAGTGTGTGTGAGTCTCGTCTCGTCTCGGAGTGTGTGTGAGTCTCGTCTCGTCTCGGAGTGTGTGTGAGTCTCGTCTCGTCTCGGAGTGTGTGTGAGTCTCGTCTCGTCTCGGAGTGAGTGTGAGTCTCGTCTTGTCTCGGAGTGTGTGTGAGTCTCGTCTCGTCTCGGAGTGTGTGTGAGTCTCGTCTCGTCTCGGAGTGTGTGTGAGTCTCGTCTCGTCTCGGAGTGTGTGTGAGTCTCGTCTCGTCTCGGAGTGTGTGTGTTTGTGTGAGTCTTGCCTCGTCATGTGATTGACAGGTTGTCCCGCCCTAGCCTTGATTCTGTGCATCGAGTGTGTGTGAGTCTCGTGAGTCTCGTCTCGGAGTGTGTGTGAGTCTCATCTCGGAGTGTGTGTGAGTCTCGTCTCATCTCGGAGTGAGTGTGAGTCTCGTCTCGTCTCGGAGTGTGTGTGAGTCTCATCTCGGAGTGTGTGTGAGTCTCAGAGTGTGTGTGAGTCTCATCTCTGAGTGTGTGTGAGTCTCATCTCGGAGTGAGTGTGAGTCTCGTCTCGTCTCGGAGTGTGTGTGAGTCTCGTCTCGTCTCGGAGTGTGTGTGAGTCTCGTCTCGTCTCGGAGTGTGTGTGAGTCTCGTCTCGTCTCGGAGTGTGTGTGAGTCTCGTCTCGTCTCGGAGTGTGTGAGTTTGTGTGAGTCTTGCCTCATCATGTGATTGACAGGTTGTCCCGCCCTAGCCTTGATTCTGTGCATCGAGTGTGTGTGAGTCTCGTGAGTCTCGTCTCGAAGTGTGTGTGAGTCTCATCTCGGAGTGTGTGTGAGTCTCAGAGTGTGTGTGAGTCTCGTCTCATCTCGGAGTGAGTGTGAGTCTCGTCTCGTCTCGGAGTGTGTGTGAGTCTCGTCTCGGAGTGTGTGTGAGTCTCGTCTCGTCTCGGAGTGTGTCAGTGTGAGTCTCGTCTCATCTCGGAGTGTGTGAGTTTGTGTGAGTCTTGCCTCGTCATGTGATTGACAGGTTGTCCCGCCCTAGCCTTGATTCTGTGCATCGAGTGTGTGTGAGTCTCGTGAGTCTCGTCTCGAAGTGTGTGTGAGTCTCATCTCGGAGTGTGTGTGAGTCTCAGAGTGTGTGTGAGTCTCGTCTCATCTCGGAGTGAGTGTGAGTCTCGTCTCGTCTCGGAGTGTGTGTGAGTCTCGTCTCGGAGTGTGTGTGAGTCTCGTCTCGTCTCGGAGTGTGTGTGAGTCTCAGAGTGTGTGTGAGTCTCGTCTCATCTCGGAGTGAGTGTGAGTCTCATCTCGGAGTGTGTGTGAGTCTCAGAGTGTGTGTGAGTCTCATCTCGGAGTGTGTGTGAGTCTCATCTCGGAGTGAGTGTGAGTCTCGTCTCGTCTCGGAGTGTGTGTGAGTCTCGTCTCGTCTCGGAGTGTGTGTGAGTCTCGTCTCGTCTCGGAGTGTGTGTGAGTCTCGTCTCGTCTCGGAGTGTGTGTGAGTCTCGTCTCGTCTCGGAGTGTGTGTGAGTCTCGTCTCGTCTCGGAGTGTGTGTGAGTCTCGTCTCGTCTCGGAGTGTGTGAGTTTGTGTGAGTCTTGCCTCATCATGTGATTGACAGGTTGTCCCGCCCTAGCCTTGATTCTGTGCATCGAGTGTGTGTGAGTCTCGTGAGTCTCGTCTCGAAGTGTGTGTGAGTCTCATCTCGGAGTGTGTGTGAGTCTCAGAGTGTGTGTGAGTCTCGTCTCATCTCGGAGTGAGTGTGAGTCTCGTCTCGTCTCGGAGTGTGTGTGAGTCTCGTCTCGGAGTGTGTGTGAGTCTCGTCTCGTCTCGGAGTGTGTCAGTGTGAGTCTCGTCTCATCTCGGAGTGTGTGAGTTTGTGTGAGTCTTGCCTCGTCATGTGATTGACAGGTTGTCCCGCCCTAGCCTTGATTCTGTGCATCGAGTGTGTGTGAGTCTCGTGAGTCTCGTCTCGAAGTGTGTGTGAGTCTCATCTCGGAGTGTGTGTGAGTCTCAGAGTGTGTGTGAGTCTCGTCTCATCTCGGAGTGAGTGTGAGTCTCGTCTCGTCTCGGAGTGTGTGTGAGTCTCGTCTCGGAGTGTGTGTGAGTCTCGTCTCGTCTCGGAGTGTGTGTGAGTCTCAGAGTGTGTGTGAGTCTCGTCTCATCTCGGAGTGAGTGTGAGTCTCGTCTCGTCTCGGAGTGTGTGTGAGTCTCGTCTCGTCTCGGAGTGAGTGTGAGTCTCGTCTCGTCTCGGAGTGTGTGTGAGTCTCGTCTCGTCTCGGAGTGTGTGTGAGTCTCGTCTCGTCTCGGAGTGTGTGTGAGTCTCGTCTCGTCTCGGAGTGTGTGTGAGTCTCGTCTCGTCTCGGAGTGAGTGTGAGTCTCGTCTCGTCTCGGAGTGTGTGTGAGTCTCGTCTCGTCTCGGAGTGTGTGTGAGTCTCGTCTCGTCTCGGAGTGTGTGTGAGTCTCGTCTCGTCTCGGAGTGTGTGAGTTTGTGTGAGTCTTGCCTCGTCATGTGATTGACAGGTTGTCCCGCCCTAGCCTTGATTCTGTGCATCGAGTGTGTGTGAGACTCGTGAGTCTCGTCTCGGAGTGTGTGTGAGTCTCATCTCTGAGTGTGTGTGAGTCTCAGAGTGTGTGTGAGTCTCGTCTCATCTCGGAGTGAGTGTGAGTCTCGTCTCGTCTCGGAGTGTGTGTGAGTCTCGTCTCGTCTCGGAGTGTGTGTGAGTCTCGTCTCGTCTCGGAGTGTGTGTGAGTCTCGTCTCGTCTCGGAGTGTGTGTGAGTCTCGTCTCGTCTCGGAGTGTGTGTGAGTCTCGTCTCGTCTCGGAGTGTGTGTGAGTCTCGTCTCGTCTCGGAGTGTGAGTCTCGTCTCGTCTCGGAGTGTGTGTGAGTCTCGTCTCGGAGTGAGTGTGAGTCTCGTCTCAGAGTGTGTGTGAGTCTCGTCTCGGAGTGTGTGTGAGTCTCGTCTCGGAGTGTGTGTGAGTCTCGTCTCGGAGTGTGTGTGAGTGTCTCACCTGGGGTGCGGCTTCCCTTTGGCCTCGCAGTGGATGACGATGTTCTCGCGCGGGTCCACGATATATTCCTTCGGCGACTGATGGGTGATTGTGGGCGGCTGTGGCACTGTGGGTCACATGACATGAGTTAGCTTAGATACAGAGAACACACACACACACACAGCAGGATCTCTCGACATGCAAAACAATACGAAACATAAATCTACTGCATCACATGCACTGAAACGCTTCTTTCATTGATGTAAATCAGTGCTGTGTATTAATGAGAACTTAATCTGCATGAGTCCACTGAAGCAGCAGTAATGCAGGAGCATGCGAACACTGCAGCAATCACACCAGATCAACCCAGATTAAACCAGATCATCAGCAAACACACCAGATCATCAGCAAACACACCACAGTACAGGAAAAGCTCAATGCACAGCAAACCGGCTGAGGAGAAACTTACATCCTTCCAGGAGTTTAGCTAGAGAATCAGACAGACGTGAGAGAGCGTCAGAACATGAGGACCGGCAGATCTCAGATCAGATTCATCACATCGGCCCAGAGCTTTCTCTGATTGGCTGATGAGGGACTTTTATTTTGACAGCGCACCATTAGTTTACTGTATTAGTTTAACAGCTCTGTCTCATAAAGGATTAGACACAACTGTTACACAAAGAAAGTACATGTTTCAGTGTTTCTCCTCTAACTAAAACAGACCCAACGAGTCACTGTCTGCCAGCTATAGGTATGTAGATTCAAAAGATAATTAATATGCAGTAATATTGTGTAATATTATCTCTCTGACTGCACTGAAACTACTGGACGAGAACAAAACTTGAACAGGTTTAATATCTTCAGTGATCTTCCAGTAAATGTGTCTTGATGTAAGAATGTTGAGATGTTTGTGCTGGCAAACGAGAAACACTAAGGAAGAGTGTTAATACAGTTATCATCACGTGTGTCTGCAGTGAAGCTGCGTGTGATTGGACAGTCAGAATGAGAGATAGTTAGAACTGAAGAACTCGTTCTGTCCCATCAGCATTAAACACACTCACACACACACACACTCACACACTCACACTCTCTTACACTGAAGCTCTGTGAAGAATCAATGGTTGTGAATGAGGAATTGTGGGATACGTACGGTCCAGAGGAACCTCCAGCGCCGTGATCATGTGACCCAGCAGCAGCAGCAGCAGAGCCAATCGGCCGTCGTTCGGCCTGTCCATCATGCCGTGTGACCAATGAGGCGCCTCGGGGGGAGTTTAGCCCCGCCCTCAAGCCGTTAGTCCCGCCCTCGAGCCAATCAGGAAACACTGACAGACAGAGAGAGAGAGTTACTGGCTGATCATCATACACACACACAGCTCTGACTCATACCCTGGGAATCAGGATTTATAGACACACACACACACACACACACACACACACACACACACACACACACACACACACACACACACACACACACACACACACACACACACACACACACACACACACACACACACACACACACACACACACACACACACACACACACACACAGGCAGCAGAGAACCCCTGGTTGCCATGGTTACTGAGATCTGCACCACAGACACTGTTCTCTTCACACTCTCATGGATGTTGGGATGCACACCTGTCAATCAACTCTCCACTCGAGACGTATGATGTCATCAGGTGTTCAAGACCATGTGACGTTTGATCGGTCTAATGATATGCTTGATTCGCTGGATCATGTGACTCACTGTGCTGTTCATCCTCCTGTCCTCAGAGTGAATCACTCCAGTGATGCTCAGACTGAACAAACTCAACGAATCAACTGTTTGAACACAGGTGTGATTGACAATCATGCCCAAAAATGCAAACAAATAAGATTGAATGAAGTGTTTGACCGCGTCTGTGATGCCAGTGAGAACAAACACTGATTATGATTATGCCTCAAAACGCTGGAAATGTGGAATTCAACAGAATCAAATGATTAATGAGGCACACCTGTGATGAACAACTATGAGCGTGTGTGAATCATGTTTGATGTCACATAAAGCAGACCAGCTTTTCAAGGCCTGTGTGTGTGTGTGTGTGTGTGTGTGTGTGAGGACGGACAGCGGGCTGAAATTAGTCAAGTCAAGTCAAGTATATTTGTATAGCGCTTTTCACAATACAGATTGTATCAAAGCAGCTTCACAGTATTAAATTAAAATAATACAACAAGGTTTGTTTCTAGTGGAATTTATTGATTGATAAAATAAAATTAAATATCCCCAAAATATCCCCAACTGAGCAAGCCAAAGGCAACAGTGGCAAGGAACCGAAAAACTCCATCAAGTGACCTAATGGAGAAAAAAAAACCTTGGGAGAACCCGGGCTCAGTCGGGGGCCAGTTCTCCTCTGGCGTTTATGAACTAGAGGCCGGATTGTAGTTTGAACTGTAAGATTAAAAATATTATATGAATGCCTGGCTGAAGAGATGCGTCTTTAATCTAGTTTTAAACTGGGAGAGCGAGTCTGAGCAACGAACAGTATCCGGAAGGCTATTCCAGAGTTTAGGAGCTAAATGTGAAAATGCTCTCCCTCCTTTGGTGGATCTGGATATCCTAGGTATGACCAGAAGCCTCGAATTTAGTGATCTTAAAGAGCGCGATGGATTATAGGGTGATAGAAGATCCGTTAAATAGACTGGAGCTAAGCCGTTTAGGGCTTTATAAGTCAGTAGCAATACCTTGTAGTTAATACGGGACTTTATAGGTAACCAATGTAGTGATGATAAAATCGGTGTTATATGATCATATTTTCTTGATCTAGTAAGAACTCTAGCGGCGTCATTTTGGACTAACTGTAGCTTGTTTATTGAGGATGCAGG
>NC_138244.1:415394-420394 GCF_964197995.2 Scardinius erythrophthalmus
GTCTGAGGCCGCACGTCACATGATGATGACGGCTCATTTGCATATGCAAATACAAATACAGGGCTGCCAACTTTTGAGTTTAGCTTGGAGTGAGAATTATGGAGTGGGGGGATGGGGGGGTGGGGGGTATTTATGTAAGTATGTATTATAGTGCACATATTTAGCAAAATACTCTCTATAGCTAATTATTCTTTCCTTAAATCATTCATTAACTGGCTCTCGTGAGGTGATGTCAGTGTTCTCCAGCTGTTATAGACCTCTTCCAGCCGGTCGACCGATACACTCGTGTTCATTCACTGTTAACCAGTGAAGAGTAGCAGATGATCGCTCACGTGCCGCTTTGAGGCGATACAGCGATCTCACTCACATTTACAGGCGCCAAAACTCTATTTATTGTTTGAGTTTCGTAATAAAAGCGTCAGGATCTGAGAGCTGATCATGTGTGATATCAGGAGTAATGTCCTCTGGCGTGTGTGTGTCGAGACTGATCTCTGCGTGACACAATCACTGTTCCTGAATCAGCTGATTTATGCTTGAGCGGAGGCACTCATTGGACGGCGTGGATCAGCTGATTTATGCGTGAGCGGAGGCACTCATTGGACGGCGTGGAAACACATCTCCTGTTTAGTGCTGTTGACCTTTCTAAGCGACAGGAAAACAAGACGAAGCCCTTCATCCGTTCTGATCCTCTTCCGACACCGGCTCAGAAAACCACAACTAACTGTTCAATAACATCACGTCTGCTCTGTAAACACTGGGTCTGTTCTTACGCCTACGTCACGCTTGACCTTTCAACCTGATTACGTAATGTGTGTCGCATCAGAGCGAGTGCAAGACCAGCATTAGTGGTTAAAAGTATATAAATGTGTATTTAGTTCTAAAATGTCCGCTGGTTTGTCTAGATGCGACTCTTATTCCTCGGCTGGATCGTGTCGAGACTTTGAAGCTGCACTGAAACTCACATCTGGACCTCCGACCCGTTGGACCCCATTGAAGACACTATATGGGGGAACATCCTGGAGTGTTTTCCTCAAAAACCTTCATTTCTTTTCCACTGAAGACAGAAACACATGAACATCTCGGATGAGAGTGAACTATCAGGAGATTTTAGTGCTGAAGTGAACGACTCCTTTAGCGATATATGATCTGGCTGTATCTAAACTAGCCTAAGTAATAAACTGTAAATAAAAGCAGGTGTGTGTGTGTTAACTGGATGTTTCCGAGCCTGAACACACACATGTCAGCGGATCCTTCACGGCCGCTGGGTAAAGCTAGCCCGCGCCGGCTGGGATTGTGATGCTAATGCGAGCCGTTCTCTGGCGGATCAATAGTGGCTTTAGGATGTGCTGACCGACGCTCGTTCGCTCTCTGTCTATTGTGGAGATCAGCTGTGGAAGCTTCTGTCCTCACACACACACACACACACACACACACACACACACACACACACACACACACACACACACACACACTGCATTTACACGTATTCCAGTCATTAACCTGTTAGCTGCCAGCGGGACACTTTCATTGTCATATATTTATAACATATTTTAGTAATAATCATAAATTAGGTGTTATTCAAAGACTTCCTTTAATTAGGCTCCTCCCCCTATCAGGCGGTGTCAGGTTTCATCGTACAACATCTGCACTATTTTATTATCAAATCTCTTCTAATCTTGACAACGCATCCTCAAGGTTGCATGTTTGGCGACTGTGATATTATGACAAAAATGTGTGAATGTGTGACAGCAGAGTGTGTGAGCGCCGCCTGGTGGCTGATTCTGGCACAGCGCCGGAAGAACATCTTACAGCAGAGTGTGTGAGCGCCGCCTGGTGGCTGATTCTGGCACAGCGCCGGAAGAACATCTTACAGCAGAGTGTGTGAGCGCCGCCTGGTGGCTGATTCTGGCACAGCGCCGGAAGAACATCTTACAGCAGAGTGTGTGAGCGCCGCCTGGTGGCTGATTCTGGCACAGCGCCGGAAGAACATCTTACTTTTGTGATGTCAACTTCAAATTTGGAACACAGCTTTGATAGATGTATGGCTTTGATTTTAGAGCAATTTTAGAGTCCAAATTATTTTGTAACATATATGTATATATTATGTATGAAATATAAATGTTTAGTACAGTACATTTACTTTACAGTAAACATCTATAACTTTTTTACACTTTCATTTTTTAAGTGCTTTCAGCTTCTGCAATAAAGCATATAAATAGTAATGCAATGTAAATAGCAAAATAATTATATTAGCTCAAAAAACTTTGATAATTCACCGAAAACCTGTATTTGAGATGGATGTATTTCATAAATTCAGATTACAGTTTCAGTATAAATGCGATTCAGGATATTTGTCAGTCATACATAAATGGAACTATTAAGAATAATATTAGTGTAATACTAATAATCCCAATAATCCAAACCCAATATGTTTTAATACACAATTATCAGGTTTATTATCATCCAATCTATTTATTAAACCAATCTCAGAGGCTTAGACTAACTGGGTTAGCGTGTTTCCCAGCTGGCTATAACCACCTTCATACTTTCTGACTGAATAAATTCAAATGTTGCCACAATTAATAGATTTATCCTGATTTTTAGTCAGTTGAATAAATACATTTTTAAACTTTGAACACTTTACAATAAAGTCCCATTCATTATCATTAATTAATGCATTAACTAACGTGAACTAATTTCTTTACAGCATTTATTAATCGTTAATGTTAGAAAAACAAACACAACTGTTCATGTTTACAGTGCATTCATTAATGTTAAAAGATACAACTTTTGATTTTTAAAATGCATTAGTAAATGTTGAAATTAACTACGTTTAGAAAGTATTGTTCATTATTAGTTCATGTTTACTAGTGTGGTTAACTAATGCCAACACATTTTATTTCTAGTACACCACCAGTCACCTAAGGCCCTAATCTGGCACACTATCTAGGGCAGAAGAGTGAACTGGGACACACACACACACACACACACACACACACACACACACACACACACACACACACACACACACACACACACACACACACACACACACACACACACACACACACACACACACACACACACACACACACACACACACACACACACCCACATGTTTCTGCTCAGAGTCTTTCCTCTGTATTCTCTATATTTGATTATATGAGCAATAAAAGCCTGATGAATGAAATATGATCCTCAACACACACACACACACACACACACACACACACACACACACACACACACACACACACACACACACACACACACACACACACACACACCCTGTTTCACTTCTCCTTAGAGGTGATGCTGTGAACTCGTGATCTTGCTCTTCACACACACACACACACACACACACACACACACACACACACACACACACACACACACACACACACACACTCGTCTCAGAGAGTTCTCGAGGTGAGACTCTGCCTCCCACTCAACATCCCGGGATCAGTGTGTCTGCTCTGGAATAAAGATGGCTCAGTGTGTGTGTGATCGGCCTCGACTGTGTCTTTAACACACACACACACACACACACACACACACACACACACACACACACACACACACACACACACACACACACACACACACACACACACACACACACACACACACACACACACACACACACACACACACCACATGTTTCTGCTCAGAGTCTTTCCTCTGTATTCTCTATATTTGATTATATGAGCAATAAAAGCCTGATGAATGAAATATGATCCTCAACACACACACACACACACACACACACACACACACACACACACACACACACACACACACACACACACACACACACACACCCTGTTTCACTTCTCCTTAGAGGTGATGCTGTGAACTCGTGATCTTGCTCTTCACACACACACACACACACACACACACACACACACACACACACACACACACACACACACACACTCGTCTCAGAGAGTTCTCGAGGTGAGACTCTGCCTCCCACTCAACATCCCGGGATCAGTGTGTCTGCTCTGGAATAAAGATGGCTCAGTGTGTGTGTGATCGGCCTCGACTGTGTCTTTAACACACACACACACACACACACACACACACACACACACACACACACACACACACACACATCTGACACCCTCGCAAACACATGAAGACCGACAGATTCCCACTGTCAGGGATGATCAAGACTCAAACACCTGAAGACATCTGAATGATTCGGCAGGTTTGGCGGGAGTGTGTGTGGACAGAGAGCGAGCGGGCGAGAGACACAGACGTAGAATGGAGGGATTCTCGGACTCTTTTCTCCTCATTGAAGCTGCAGGTGAATAGAAATCACTTCCCCTTCATCGCCCACAAAAGCCACGACCCTCCGATCCACCAACAAAACCTCATTCAGAGTGTGAGAAAATCACATCACTGTGGCGGACACACACACTCACACACTCACACACACACACACACACACACACACTCTCACACACACACACACACACACACACACACACACACACACACACACACACACACACACACACACACACACACACACACACACACACACACACACACACACCTTCACTGGGGGACCGTGGTTCACTACTGTACCCACAGCTGCCACCTGATCACACACACACACACACACACACACACACACCTTCACTGGGGGACCGTGGTTCACTACTGTACTCACTGCTGCCACCTGATCACACACACACACACACACACACACACACACACCTTCACTGGGGGACCGTGGTTCACTACTGTACTCACTGCTGCCACCTGATCACACACACACACACACACACACACACACACACACACACACACACACACACACACACACACACACATTTCCAATTTCTGAACTTCTCAAAAAGCCACAGTTTTAGTTCAGGAAAAACTATATGGATTAAACACTATCAAAATACACTTTTCCCCACAAATTTTTCAAATTATTTTTTAAGAGATATAGCTATTTCCGGGTCAATTAACGGGCTCACACACACACA
>NC_138244.1:425394-460394 GCF_964197995.2 Scardinius erythrophthalmus
AACACACACATTATCAACAACACACATATTCTACAATAGTGTTCACCTCAACAACACACACATTCTCAACTACACACACATTCTACATCAGTGTTCACCTCAACAACACACACATTCTCAACTACACATTTATTCTACATCAGTGTTCACCTCAACAACACACACATTCTCAACTACACACACATTCTACATCAGTGTTCACCTCAACAACACACACATTATCAACAACACACATATTCTACATCAGTGTTCACCTCAACAACACACACATTCTCAACTACACACACATTCTACATCAGTGTTCACCTCAACAACACACATATTCTACATCAGTGTTCACCTCAACAACACACACATTCTCAACTACACACACATTCTACATCAGTGTTCACCTCAACAACACACACATTCTCAACTACACACACATTCTACATCAGTGTTCACCTCAACAACACACACATTCTCAACTACACACACATTCTACATCAGTGTTCACCTCAACAACACACACATTCTCAACTACACACACATTCTACATCAGTGTTCACCTCAACAACACACACATTCTCAACTACACACACATTCTACATCAGTGTTCACCTCAACAACACACACATTCTCAACAACACACACATTCTACATCAGTGTTCACCTCAACAACACACACATTCTCAACTACACACACATTCTACATCAGTGTTCACCTCAACAACACACACATTCTACATCAGTGTTCACCTCAACAACACACACATTCTACATCAGTGTTCACCTCAACAACACACACATTCTACATCAGTGTTCACCTCAACAACACACACATTCTCAACAACACACACATTCTACATCAGTGTTCACCTCAACAACACACACATTCTACATCAGTGTTCACCTCAACAACACACACATTCTCAACTACACACACATTCTACATCAGTGTTCACCTCAACAACACACACATTCTCAACAACACACACATTCTACATCAGTGTTCACCTCAACAACACACACATTCTACATCAGTGTTCACCTCAACAACACACACATTCTCAACTACACACACATTCTACATCAGTGTTCACCTCAACAACACACACATTCTACATCAGTGTTCACCTCAACAACACACACATTCTCAACTACACACACATTCTACATCAGTGTTCACCTCAACAACACACACATTCTCAACTACACACACATTCTACATCAGTGTTCACCTCAACAACACACACATTTTCAACTACACACACATTCTACATCAGTGTTCACCTCAACAACACACACATTCTCAACTACACACACATTCTACATCAGTGTTCACCTCAACAACACACACATTCTCAACTACACACACATTCTCAACTACACACACATTCTACATCAGTGTTCACCTCAACAACACACACATTCTCAACTACACACACATTCTACATCAGTGTTCACCTCAACAACACACACATTCTCAACTACACACACATTCTACATCAGTGTTCACCTCAACAACACACACATTCTCAACTACACACACATTCTCAACTACACACACATTCTACATCAGTGTTCACCTCAACAACTCAAACACTGATCAATGAAAGACTTTACCTCCAGCAGCAGCGACTGGTCACATACTGAAGCCTCCGGTGAGATTCACACACACTCACACACACGTTCAGCATCAGTCAGAGAGAGAGAGAGAGAGAGAGCGAGAGAGAGCCAGAAAGAGAGAGTCCCGCCCCTCACCGCAGGATTAAATCTATCTTTTGTCTTTGACTCAATGGAGGTTAAACATTTCCTGGCCTCGTGTGCAGCAGTTCATGTGTGTGTTACTGCTATGCATCACTGACATTCTGATGTTTACTCTCATGAAGTTACAAACAAGTGTCTTTCCTGTAGCTCAAACATGCAGGGCATGCATCAACTAAAATACAAATGCAGTGCAAGTCAAAAATAATAGTAACATCAATAACAAACATTATTTCATATAGAGCCTTTGAACAGATTCTCAAAAATAACATTTGAACAAAAAGTAATAAGATCAAGCATTTAAATCAAACTTTGGATAAAAGTGCCAAATGCATAAAAAAGTCAAATAAAGTAGCAAACATATAACTGTATATCAATACAATATATATTACAGCTAAAAAACGAACTATATAACCTAATAAAAGTGATCTGACACTGAGTTGAGGACACTTCCCATCAGCCCCGGCACAGATGTTGCACGAGTCCTGCTGATGATGGGAAAGTGTTTATTGCAGTCATTAGGGAAGTCTTTTGACGTCTCTTATTCGGTTGCAGCCCGTGACAATGGAGGCGATCTCCCTTTCAGAGCCTCTATTCTCCCGCAATAATGCCTCTCGTTCACAAAAGAATTCAGATTAAACTGTTTTAAAATCATACCTGTTTTTATCTCATAATCCAACAGTGTACAAAACAAAAGACACAAAATGGCCGCCGCTGCGTTTGTATGAAACGAGAGAGCGAGTCCACGATACTGGATGGCATAATCAAATAACTGTACACAAAATATTGATTCGACCGAGTTTTATTTTATAAAAATAAATAAATAATTTTATTAGCTCACCAAATGCAAACCTTCCACAAAAAAAAAAAAAAACGTTCGAGTGTGTGGCGCTGCTGACTTCAGTGACCCGGATGAGCCTGTGTTTCTGTTCTCAGTGGTGGTTATCTGGGAATAACATATCGCTGGATGGAGCGATTGACCAATCAGAATCAAGTATTCCACAGAGCCGTGTAATAAGACAGAGTAACATCTGACACAAACAGTAATGCAGTGTGTGTGCATGTGTGTGTGTGTGTATGATTGTGTGTGTGTGTGTCTTTGGGGCACCATATTTCCCAGCATGAATGGAGCTGCTCTCTGATTGGCTGTCTAGATGCACAGGATTCTGCACGCTCGTAAGTGTGTGTCGAGTGCCCTACAGAGGGGCCGAACCTCGGACCACCGCTGAAGCCTGTTTTACTGTTGTCTGGGTGACACGGTTTACAAACACACAAACACGACTAATATCCATTAAAACAACATCATTCAGTGCGAGACAGCGGCTGATTAGCGATTCCTGCACTGCGTCCAACGTCAATGACACTCGTGATGTATTGACCATGTTTATTTGACACAGACACACACACACACACACACACTCACTAGCTGAATAATATAAGCTTTTTAATGTTTTATTTTATTTCAAGTAACGTAAATGTTTTGTGGAGTTAGTTTTAGATAACCGCGCTGATTCAGACTGAGTCTGTTCGCCGCCACAGTGAGAATGTGGGTTAATTTAACAGGGAATTGGAGACTCTGAATCAATATGAAATGATTTTATCAGAGCATCTTACAATACGTGGAGATAATGAACACGAGACGCCTCCATATTAAAACACACTCTGATAAAATGAAACACAATCCTGTGGGATTAAACTCAGCGGCCCAGGATTCTAAACCAGGACAATGGTTCCCGTCTGAAAGGATATTTACAAGATTTACAGCCCAAATCTGATGGAAGGCAGGCTGAGGTCGACCTGGCCCCTTTACACACACACACACACACACACACACACACACACACACACACACACACACACACACACACACACAGAAGAATGAATGGGACTGTTTCTATGGCTGTGGGACTTTAAAAGAGACAGACACAGAGAGAGAGACAGAGCGTGTGAGAAGTGCCGCCCACTGCCGTCTCACATCCAGGGCTATTATCACCACTACAGCTAAAAGCATTTCTGTTACTTCACGGAAAATAAACATTAACCTGAATAAAATAAAATAAAAATCTTGAACTTATTTTATTTCAGCTATAGAGGCCAAGGCATTAATGAGTCACCATGACAACAAATGTAGAAGGGAACGCAGGAAAACAGAAACCACAAGAAACAACTTAACAAACTAAATGTGACAAGTATAATATTGATACTAAAAAACAAACCCAAATCTAAACCGCTGTATCTGCGCTGACGAACATCTGTGCCGCTCGCAGGATCAGCGATGATCATTAAAGGAGCTGTGATGAACGCAGATGCTGAGGTGGGACTCACAGGTTCGCTTTCATGTGCTAGCCTCAGAAACACTGATCCACTGCTCATGAATATTCAAACGCATGCAGTAATTATTTACATGTGTGCATCTGTCGGACATCGGTTCGTTCATTACCTGGGAATCTGATTCTCAAAGCTCTTTGTACCTGATCACTGTCACACACACACATCCTCTCCTCATGCAAACATCAGTTCTACTGTCTGTGGTTTGTTCTGTTGTCATGAGAGGTTGAACTGAAGATCACATGACATAAACTCTCTGCGACACGCAGGTGTAACGATACGAAACCTGAACCCTGACCGACTTCCTGAGAGCGTCTGAATGAGGGAAGTGTGTTTTAATGATGGATTCTTCATCATTCACTCATTTGCAGTAACTGGACAACAAACGTGATTTGCCTTGGGTTCAGTGCTGTGGAACAGTGCAATATCAGTGAAATCTGAACTAAAGCAATGCTCTGCAGGCTGTCGGCGTTCAGGAATGAGTTTTCCACTCTGTCTCTGTGTATCGGTCCATTTTCTGTCCAGCATTGATTTTCTATATTCTCTCTCTCACAGCAGATGTGTGTGTGTGTGGATGGACGGGATTCAGGGGTAAAAGCTTGGTGTTATCGATCGGACTAAAACACTCTCTGAATGTGGAGCGCGTCACAGTTCATGTGAAGCTTAACCTGAAAAACAATCCCATCTCTGTGACAAATAACTTCAACAACAAGACTAGCTAGTTCATGATACGGCGATTAAACATTAGAAGAGAAATACTTCTGAAACGCCGTGTGTCAGCACGAGTCCGCAGACGCAGAGATCTGCATATTCACTGATCACTGAGAGCCGAATGAACAGCAGAGTTATTATACACCATCAACATGAATAATGACTCAGTGAGTTTAATAAAGAGCAGATGCAGATGCAGTCAGACGTGAACACACACCATCACTCACCGTCAGCAGAATCACACAGCTCAGACTGAAGCATCTCACATGAGATCCAGTGTTCGCATTTAATTAAACAACCAGCTGGGTCTAAAGAGTCATTTCTGAGTGACTCTGGATGTTTTACAGTAATATTACAAGCGCTAAAGCTCTTAAATCAGACAGTTCAGTGAGTCATCTGAGCAGATTCAGTGAGTCAACTCAACTGGATATAAGAATAATTTGTAATGATTCAGTGAGTCATCTGGGCTGATTTAGTGAGTCATCTCAACTGGTTCAATGAGTTATCTGGCCAATTCAACAGTCAGCGGATTACAGCACGTCACTTCTCAGACATTTTAATTCTGATTCAGCATGTTCAAGCTCAGACAGATGGCAACACACTGACAGGGATAACACACTGATCCGACAAAACCAGCAGAGAGTGTGTGTTGCCTTCTCTTGCTGTCTGTCAGTTCAGTGTAAATTGGCCTTAAAATGATTCAATGATTCATGTGATCTGATTCAGTGAGTCACCTAAAATGATTTAGTAAGCCATATGAACTCATCTGAGTCATCTGTGCTTATACAGCGAATGAGTGAGTCTCCAGAGTTGATTCAATGAGTGAGTGAGTCATCTGAGCAGGTACAAAGAGTCATCTGAGCTGATTCAATGAGTCATCTGAGGTGATTCATTCCATCGATTCATTGGTAAATTTGATTGTCACGCTGTGCTGCATGTTAGTTTCAGTGTTCAGTCAGCGAGGACAGAGCAAACATATGCTGTGAATATTATATTTTGCAGAGGCTCCTATTCCCTGATTAGCGCTGCAGAACAGGCCAATCAGAGCAGGAGACACTACCAGCCCATCTCAAGCACACAGCATCATGGGAAACACTGCCACTCTCGTGCCCGTCATGAAGCTGAAGTGGACTAGTAACTTGAGACGGCGACTCCTTCACTGTTTAATTAGCAGAGATTAGTTAGACCAACAGACTGGTCAGACTGAGCTCAAGAGCCGTTTACTTTAAACCCTGCTCCAGAAAACAGACAAACATCGAGCGAAGAGCTATGATGAGCACTGAAGGCCTTGTTAACCCTTTCAGCCTGTGTGTCTGTGATTGACAGCTGTCAGGAATCAATCAACATCAGACGCCAGTTATTACAAACAACCAAGTCTGTACTGATGATGGTCACTCACAGATCAACTCTAATTCAACTCAAATCACCAACCAGAACCAGTCATTTACCAAATTACTATGTTTAATAGGCCTTGTCCACAGTAATATGTTTTCATTTGAGAACGCATCCGTTTTGTCCTTCCGTCGACAATGAGACAGCGTTTTTATTAATGAAAACGAAGCTTTTTAAAAGCGCTCTCCAAAGTGGATGCATTTGAAAACGCCGTTTTCGAGTTGTAGTGTGGACTGGGAAACCGCAGGCATTTAAAAGCGATGACGTAAGTTTAGTCATGTGACGCATATTCTACCAATAGATATTCATGTTTACACCGGTATTGTGCCTGTTATGTACAGTTCACTTTCACACTGTTGGGGTTAGCACTCTTTATATCACAGTCCTGCAAAGATGACAGAATTCACTCACATTGGCTGTCCTGCAGTGAAACATGAGAGATCAGCGTTATAGAACGAACATATAAAAGTGAGTGACAGCGACCTGGACGCATCAGTGAATGCTGAGATGTTCTGCTAAATAAAATGATCCTGTCAGAAGAATTGCACGATACCTTTATTATTTATTTCTCCGTCTGTATCGTCTCAGAGAGCTCTCTGTGAGGGTTTAGGCATGCGCAGTAAAGGTGAATTTAGCGTTTTCAGGCGTTCTCCAAAGGTTTCTCATCCGACTGAAACGCTAGAAAACGCCTGAAAGCGCTAGTGTGGACGGAGAGCGTTTTTAAAGGAAAACTCAGTTTTTAAATGCATCCGGATTAATGTAGACGTAGCCTTAGTAAATTCTTCCTCTGTTTCCAGAAATATTCCTGTACTGGACGTCTATCAGAACTAATCAGGAATGTTTCTGAAAGCGCTTCACTTGCCAAAAGCCAAGAATCTGCTTCCTCTTCACGCTTAATGCGGCCCAGCTCGACCAATCAGCAGGAGCCAATCGCAACGCCAGCCAATCAGCAGAGGACAGGAAGTACAATGATGCGAGCTGGAGACCCACAGCGTCAGCTCTTTCTCATGATAAACAGCCGTCATGTCACGCCGGGCTCCAGTGTCTGCTTTACGGCACGGTGAAATGCTTTGTGCCATTGATGCGAGACTTTGACCGTGACATGAGCAGGAGGAGGTCCGTGACCTCTGACCCCCGGACCCCACACTCTCGGCCCCCAACAATACAGATCCCAGCATGCCGAGCGTCTGGACCTGATCGCTCCGGCTCACACTCAACAACACATCCACACACACTTCAGAGTGTGTGTCAGGGGCAAATCATTACATGTAAGTTGAGTTGCTCGACTTAAATCTGTCAGTGATTTCACTGCTTCTTTAACTCTTTCTGTTTGAGTTTCTTCAGCTCACCATGGCAACAGCCACACACACACACACACACTCACTGTAAGAGACTCTTGACATGCTGACATCATCAATGTGAGACACATATTTCACTGTCAGAGGAACAACTGCGGCTCAGCGTGAGTGTCTACGGCAAGCGCTAAGAGACATTCCATCATTTCCTCTGTTCTCCGTGAACAAAGCGCCGGGCGTAAACGTCCCCGCGAGACGCGGCTAAATCAGCTCGCGCTTTCATCAGTCAGACGCTGCTGTAAAAACACTCCAGCACAAAAGCTGAAGAACAAGCCAGATTTCCACTGAATCGCTTAACCTTGCATGGCTTCAAACGCTCTTTAGCTTCTCCTTCGTCTGATGATTATCATGCAAATGAAGTCTGGAGAATCTGTAACTAGTGTTTCAAAGGATTCCTCCGGCCTGATTACACTCAGCACTTGTTGGAAACACACACTAACAGCGATCTGAACACCTCGGCCTATACATCTGCTCTCTTCTGTCGTCCGTGACACACTCCTGCTCTCCATATCTGATGAACTGAGACTGATTCACTGTAGAGATCAATGTGCCAGAGCACTCTGTGATTCTGTGTGTGTGTGTGTGTGTGTGTGTGTGTGTGTGTGTGTGTGTGTGTGTGTGTGTGTGTGTGTGTGTGTGTATTTATCCACAGGTTTACAGTCAGACCAAACTTTATTCAGACAGCTTCAACATTTCTCACATTATCACAGTTTATTCGCTATAGTTTAGAGAATGGTAATAAAATATGAGCAGAACTCAGTTGATATGTGACTGGTTTAGTCCGTCCTTCTGTTAGACTGTCTCACACATGAATTATGTTGAATATCTGTCAGCTGGTAAATTTAACTACACAATTAGATAATACCAGTTTAGCTCAACCAATCACCAAGCAATGCTTCATTGTGTTCAGTCTGTGTGTAAAAAGAGCATTAGCAATTAAAGAAAACACACTCCAGCAGAAAAATATTTTTTTACATAAATGAACTATCGTGTCCTGATCACACTAGTAAAAAAATATCAAATATTATATCTGGTGTGTGAATAATTTGTGGTTTGACTGTCCTAACGAGCGACATTAACTCTGATGTCATCACCAGTTTTGAGTTGTCAGCTGTAAGTACAGTGTGTATTAGAGCCCTGCGCGGGACTGTTTTCTTCATCCTGCTCCCGCCCGCGCCCGCCGAATTTCTGACCATTACCGCCCGCTCCCGCAACGTATGTGTTACACTCCCGCCCGCTCCCGCAATATGTATGTCCACTCCCGCCCGCACCCGCAAAACTCTGATAATTTATTCCCGCACAATAATAGAGATGTATTGATTTTGTGTCTTCTCCCGTCCCGCAGGAAAAAACATGTATTGCTATTGAAGAGATTCCTGGGGTTGTTTGTTTCGTTTCCCTGGCCGGCATGTATTCTGGACACATACACACAGGACAATGGAGGAAATCGAGTGTATGCTGTTTTTGGATGGTTTTGTTTTTGTTGTTTTTATTCAGGATACTCCGTCTGGCGCGTGCAATGATGACGCAGTGAATAGTGATGCTTTCACGTCACATTTTAGTTACGCCTCAGCTCGTTTAGAAACTCGCCGGAGATGGTACGAAAAAAAAGTACCTGGAAGCAGATACAGTTACAACTTTTACACAGTGGAAAACCAAACAAATGCGAGGCGAGTCGAGTCGAGCCGAGCCGAGCTGGTACTGTGTAGTGGAAAAGCGCCATTATTGACATCTCCATCATGTTGCTAGGCTACCTCCCGATCCCGCAGTGTTTTTTTTTAGCCGCCCATTCCCGCCCGCAGCAAAGTTCAAACCGCCCGCTCCCGCGAGATTTGCGTTGGGTCCCGCGGGACCCGGCGGGACTCAATCCCAATGCAGCCCTCTAGTGTGTATTTCAGGCCTGTGGAAACAACATCCCTGAAACGCCTCAGTGTGTGTGTGTGTGTACGTGTGTGAGGAGGATGCTGTGTTTATCACTGTCTTGCAGGATCATAATCCAGACGCTCCGACCGCAGGCGCCGCACATATAATGGGATTTTATTCCACCGTGGAGAATCCAATCACAGTCCCACAAACCAGCGCAGATAAACTCAGATGTTCTCCCACTGTTCTCCCAGTGACTCTTCCAGTGTCTCTCCTATTGTTCTCCCAGTGTCTCTCCCACTGTCCTCCCAGTGTCTCTCCCCCTGTTCTCCCAGTGTCTATCCCACTGTCTCTCCCAGTGTCTCTCCCCCTGTTCTCCCAGTGTCTCTCCCAGTGTCTCTCCCCCTGTTCTCCCAGTGTCTCTCCCCCTGTTCTCCCAGTGTCTATCCCACTGTCTCTCCCAGTGTCTCTCCCCCTGTTCTCCACTGTTCTCCCACTGTCCTCCCAGTGTCTCTCCCCCTGTTCTCCCAGTGTCTCTCCCAGTGTCTCTCCCCCTGTTCTCCCAGTGTCTCTCCCCCTGTTCTCCCAGTGTCTATCCCACTGTCTCTCCCAGTGTCTCTCCCCCTGTTCTCCCAGTGTCTCTCCCAGTGTCTCTCCCCCTGTTCTCCCAGTGTCTCTCCCCCTGTTCTCCCAGTGTCTATCCCACTGTCTCTCCCAGTGTCTCTCCCCCTGTTCTCCCAGTGTCTCTCCCAGTGTCTCTCCCCCTGTTCTCCCAGTGTCTCTCCCCCTGTTCTCCCAGTGTCTCTCCCCCTGTTCTCCCAGTGTCTCTCCCCCTGTTCTCCCAGTGTCTCTCCCAGTGTCTCTCCCCCTGTTCTCCCAGTGTCTCTCCCCCTGTTCTCCCAGTGTCTATCCCACTGTCTCTCCCCCTGTTCTCCCAGTGTCTATCCCACTGTCTCTCCCAGTGTCTCTCCCCCTGTTCTCCCAGTGTCTCTCCCCCTGTTCTCCCAGTGTCTCTCCCCCTGTTCTCCCAGTGTCTCTCCCCCTGTTCTCCCAGTGTCTATCCCACTGTCTCTCCCAGTGTCTCTCCCACTGTTCTCCCAGTGTCTCTCCCCCTGTTCTCCCAGTGTCTCTCCCCGTTCTCCCAGTGTCTATCCCACTGTCTCTCCCAGTGTCTCTCCCCCTGTTCTCCCAGTGTCTCTCCCACTGTTATCCCAGTGTCTCTCCCAGTGTCTCTCCCCCTGTTCTCCCAGTGTCTCTCCCACTGTTATCCCAGTGTCTCTCCCAGTCTCTCTCCCAGTGTCTCCCCAGTGTCTCTCCCACTGTTCTCCACTGTTCTCCCAGTGTCTCTCCCCCTGTTCTCCCAGTGTCTCTCCCACTGTTCTCCCAGTATCTCTCCCACTGTTATCCCAGTGTCTCTCCCAGTGTCTCTCCCACAGTTCTCCCAGTGTCTCTCCCAGTGTCTCTCCCACTGTTCTCCACTGTTCTCCCAGTGTCTCTCTCCCTGTTCTCCCAGTGTCTCCCCCACTGTCTCTCCCATGGCATCCAAACCAAACCAGGGGAAATAAAAAGTCGGAAACACAAAGCAGAGCTCACGTTTCAGGTTAACAAACCCAGCCGTCTCCGGTTACTCTGAGAGGGTGTGTGTGCGACCACAAGCTTTTCACTGGCTGCACAACACACACTGGATCTGCCGTATCCGGATCCGCCTTCCTGTGGAGATTCCCGGGGGAAAACATTAAAGCAGGAGAACACAGAGCCGAAGGGAATCCCTCAGCATTAATGAGAAGCTCACAGTTAGTGTACAAGCGCTGATGAAACGACTCGACTGTGTTTTTGTAAAGGATATCTAGTGCCAGAACTAAACCACCTGGCAACCACACACACACCTTAGCAACCACATGGCAATGAGCTGAAAGCCACAAATGCTCTCTCTCTCTCTCTCTCTCACACACACACACACACACACACACACACACACACTAACCTGACCCCTAAACCTACCAATCTCACACACACACACACACACACACACACACACACACACACACACACACACACACACACACACACACACACACACACACACACACACCCGATCCCTAAACCTACCCATCTCTCTCACACACACAGACACACACACACACACACACACACACACACACACACACACACACACACACACACACACACACACACACACACACACTAACCTGACCCCTAAACCAACCCATCTCACACACACACACACACACACACACACACACACACACACACACACACTAACCTGACCCCTAAACCAACTCATCTCACACACACACACACACACACACACACACACACACTCCCGATCCCTAAACCTACCCATCTCTCTCTCTCACACACACACACACACACACACACACACACACACACACACACACACACACACACACACACACACACTAACCTGACCCCTAAACCAACCCATCTCACACACACACACACACACACACACACACACACACACACACACACACACACACACACACACACACACACACACACACACACACACTCCCGATCCCTAAACCTACCCATCTCTCTCTCACACACACACACACACACACACACACACACACACACACACTAACCTGACCCCTAAACCAACCCATCTCACACACACACACACACACACACACACACACACACACACACACACACACACACACAAGCACACACACACACACACACACACACTAAGTTAAGAGAGCAGAGGATCATGGTCCTAATCTCAGTGTGTCTGTGGGATTGTTCATTTCTCCAGCTGTGAGATCAGACTCTCAGTGAAGAGTTTAAGAGACAGATGAAGCTGATGAAGAGCAGTAAAGCTGATATGAGCTTCTCAACATCTGGATCTGGACTCAATGGAGTGTGTTTACTGTGAGCGAGCGTCACTTCAGCTTCAGGAATCTGCATGAGTGACTCCATCTGAGATTCAGGCTCATAAACTCGAAACCGCTGATGAAGGTTCGAGTCCTGCTTCGGCCTCTCGTTTAACACGGATTAAATGCGAGGTCAAACACACATCACTCTCACTTAGGGAGTTTCTCATCTTGAGCTCCATTAGCTGAACATCGACTCTGACCTTCTGCCAAACCGCAGGATCTCAGTCACATGATGCAGTCATAATGACGACACAAACACACAGATCAGGCCTAAAACTAACACTCGGATACTAAACTGAGCTCTTTCACACTTCTTGTGCTTGAGTGGACAAAAAGCCACCGACAAATAACCCAATCCCTGGGTTGTTATGTCTGACCCAGGATCTGGGTA
The DNA here is from genome assembly GCF_964197995.2 of Scardinius erythrophthalmus. Taxonomy (NCBI): domain Eukaryota; kingdom Metazoa; phylum Chordata; class Actinopteri; order Cypriniformes; family Leuciscidae; genus Scardinius; species Scardinius erythrophthalmus. The sequence goes on from NC_138244.1 coordinate 438,105, forward strand.
ACACAAAAACTACCCAAACACTGGGTTGTTACGTCTGACCCAGGATCTGGGTTACACAAAAACTACCCAAACACTGGGTTGTTACGTCTGACCCAGGATCTGGGTAACACAAGAACACTACCCAAACACTGGGTTGTTACGTCTGACCCAGGATCTGGGTTACACAAAAACTACCCAAACACTGGGTTGTTACGTCTGACCCAGGATCTGGGTAACACAAAAACTACCCAAACACTGGGTTGTTACGTCTGACCCAGGATCTGGGTAACACAAGAACACTACCCAAACACTGGGTTGTTACGTCTGACCCAGGATCTGGGTAACACAAGAACACTACCCAAACACTGGGTTGTTACGTCTGACCCAGGATCTGGGTAACACAAGAACACTACCCAATCACTGGGTTGTTACGTCTGACCCAGGATCTGGGTAACACAAGAACACTACCCAAACACTGGGTTGTTACGTCTGACCCAGGATTTGGGTTACACAAAAACTACCCAAACACTGGGTTGTTACATCTGACCCAGGATCTGGGCAACACAAAAACTACCCAAACACTGGGTTGTTACGTCTGACCCAGGATCTGGGTAACACAAGAACACTACCCAAACACTGGGTTGTTACGTCTGACCCAGGATCTGGGTAACACAAGAACACTACCCAAACACTGGGTTGTTACGTCTGACCCAGGATCTGGGTAACACAAGAACACTACCCAAACACTGGGTTGTTACGTCTGACCCAGGATTTGGGTTACACAAAAACTACCCAAACACTGGGTTGTTACATCTGACCCAGGATTTGGGTTACACAAAAACTACCCAAACACTGGGTTGTTACGTCTGAACCAGGATCTGGGTAACACAAAAACTACCCAATACTGGGTTGTTACGTCTGATCTAGGATCTGGGTAACACAAAAACTACACAAACACTGGGTTGTTACGTCTGACCCAGGATCTGGGTAACACAAAAACTACCCAATACTGGGTTGTTACGTCTGATCTAGGATCTGGGTAACACAAAAACTACACAAACACTGGGTTGTTACGTCTGAACCAGGATCTGGGTAACACAAAAACTACCCAACACTGGGTTGTTACGTCTGATCCAGGATCTGGGTAACACAAAAACTACCCAAACACTGGGTTGTTACGTCTGACCCAGGATCTGGGTAACACAAGAACACTACCCAAACACTGGGTTGTTACGTCTGACCCAGGATTTGGGTTACACAAAAACTACCCAAACACTGGGTTGTTACATCTGACCCAGGATTTGGGTTACACAAAAACTACCCAAACACTGGGTTGTTACGTCTGACCCAGGATCTGGGTAACACAAAAACTACCCAATACTGGGTTGTTACGTCTGATCTAGGATCTGGGTAACACAAAAACTACACAAACACTGGGTTGTTACGTCTGACCCAGGATCTGGGTAACACAAAAACTACCCAATACTGGGTTGTTACGTCTGATCTAGGATCTGGGTAACACAAAAACTACACAAACACTGGGTTGTTACGTCTGAACCAGGATCTGGGTAACACAAAAACTACCCAACACTGGGTTGTTACGTCTGATCCAGGATCTGGGTAACACAAAAACTACCCAAACACTGGGTTGTTACGTCTGACCCAGGATCTGGGTAACACAAAAACTACCCAACACTGGGTTGTTACGTCTGACCCAGGATCTGGGTAACACAAAAACTACACAAACACTGAAAAAATAACCCAAAAATGTACCCAAAAGGCTTTTCACTGGTATATAATATTTTGGAGTCATTACTGCCTGTTTTTGCTGACTGTTTTAACCTATTCTGTTAAGAAATCATTAATAACAGTCTATTAATCAGCAAAGAATCATTTTGGAACTAAGGAATAAACCACCAATTAGAAGAGGATTACACATGGTTATTGCTTATGTTTTGTCTTTTTGTTTCATAAAGAATAACCATTCATATTAATAAGGTAATATGTCATAAACACATACAGTAAGTGTGTGTAGCACTGATCTGAGAGCTGTGTTTGTGCCGCTGATCCCGGATCAGTGCGAGTCACAGCTGACACACTGAATTAGGCTCTTGAAGAACACCACTAATACCTATTGTCCTCACACCCCCTCTGATTGGCCCGTTCGAACGCCACGAGTCACGTGACCTCCTCACTCTCTCCTGATTGTTGTGTGGAGGCCTTTTCATTTGATTCAGTTCTAATGTGCTGATTTTAATGGGTTTTTGACCTCAATCTCTTAGAAGCATTTCCAAGCCCAGACGAAGATTAGAGGAGGGAGATTATGATTTTAACCAGCAAAACAAGACCTGCATTGTGACCCACCAACAACACATCATCACTGCAGACGGGAAACTGATGCTCTTCCTCAGGGTTTCTCACTCTGAAAAATTACATTTTTGAAATTTTTGACTGAAACATGTATTACAATGAAGTGAGTTTGTGCTTAAAACAAGAAAAAGTTTCTGCCAATGGAGTCAGAAAAATAATCTGAATTCAAAGGGAAACAAGATTATTTTTCTGACCCCAGACACATTTTCAGTAATTTTTTGTTGTTGTTTTGCTTCTCCAGTAAATGTGTCTTGATGTAAGAACGTTTAGATATCTGTGCAGGAAAACGAGACAGAAACACTGAGGAAGAAAGCGAAACTGTCCACAGATCAGCTCGGGTTGGTTTGACTGGAAGTTTCCCATGATGCCCCTGGATGTGAAGAAAGGCTGATTGGTCTCAGTGAAGCAGTGAAAGCAAGAGAGAGACGAGCTGTGAGAGTGTGTGTGGATTAAACACCCCTCACTGTTCACAACCTGCCCCGAAACTGACACACACACACACACACACAGCGGTAGATGTGAGGTGTTTTCTTTCTGCTGTTTCTCTCCTTCCGTCTGTAATCTGAGATTTTCCCTGTAGAGTCGATCTGTCCATCAGACCTGCATTACTGCTCAATACTCTTCCCACTCACGCATCATTAGTGTAAACAACAACAACAACAGCAGCCTAATGGACAAACCATCCTGACACACACACATTTATGCATTTTTACATTTAGGCACAGACCTTAGTGTTTAATGTTCAGTCCTGTTAGACATTTTAAAGAGTGGCAGAAACAAGCTTGCATAGAAATGTCGCAGTACTCGAGTAAACTTTACTCCTTTATGAGAGGAACCCGAGACGTTGTGAGAAACACGGATCCCACAGAAGATGCTGTGAGAGAGAAAGAGATAGAGTGTGTGTGTGTGTGTGTGTGTGTGTGTGTGTGCGTGTGTGTGTGTGTGTGTGTGTGAGAGAGAGAGACCCGCTCAGAGCCGCTCATGAGGAACCAAACACTGCATGGAGCTGCATTGGTGAGCACTTACACTGCACAAGAGGGACGAGTGTGTGTGTGTGTGTGTGTGTGTGTGTGTGTGTGTGTGTGTGTGTTTGTGTGTGTGTGTGTGTGTGTGTGACAGAGAGTTTATGTGTGTGTGTGTGTGTGTTTGTGTGTGTGTGACAGAGAGTTTATGTGTTGTTTGAGTGTGTGTGTGAGTGAGTGTGTGTGTGTGTGTGTGTGTGTGTGTGTGTGTGTGTGTGTGTGTGTGTGTGTGTGTGTGTGTGTGTGTGTGAGAGTGTGTGTGTGTGTGTGTGTGTGTGTGTGTGTGTGTGACAGAGAGAGAGTGTATGTGTTGTTTGTGTGTTTGTGTGTGTGAGTGTGTGTCGAGCCTCTTGAGATTATGCAAATGTTGAGCAGGATTTGTAGAGTGTGAGGGGAGCGTCGCTGTGTTGTTGTGAGTTCTCACACTGCAGATTTATGATGATCATCATGTTCTCAGTCAGTCCCTGTTCAAACAAACCAAACCAACATGATGACTTTATCTACAGTATCTGTGTCATACTCTCCATCACCACAGAAAATCATCTCCACTCGTCTCTCAGTGTGTAAACACAAACAAAAGTCACATTTATATTAATATTCTTACTGATGTTCCACCTCATTTAGTTTAATAGACACAGGGTTCTCTTTCATAGGTTCACTTGACGCTGCGTAGCGATGACGCAATGGGGACGCGATGACGCAATTCATTGGCTGATGGCGCGGGCGCCTACCCTGCGGCGCTACGTCACTCACTCTTATACAGTGAACGCGCCATCAGCTCCTCAGATATTCTTCTTCAGAAGAAGCGATTTATCTGGGCCGTGCTAGTTTGATTATTCATTCGGATTTACCAGTATCAGGTCCTTCCATTTGGTCTAGCTTTGACACCGCGGACATTCTCCAAGTGCATGTATGCGGATCTGGCCCCCTTGAGGCTCCAGGACATCCCTGTGCTAAATTATCATTCTGGCTCATTCAGTTGGTGTGTCGTCACAGGGACGTCCTTCTACACCACTTCCGGTCTCTTAGTCTCAGGTTGAATGCTCAGAAGAGTGTTTTAACTCTCAGCAGACCACTTTCCTTGCTGTCCAACTCGACTCTCTCTCGATGTTGGCCTGTCTGGCCCCTGCTCCAGTTTCCAGTCTCCTTCATATGAGACCATTCCTGTGCTGGATGAAACTCAGGGGCATCCGCCCTTCTTGGTCTGCCTTCCGCCTGCTAAGGGTATCGCCCAGTTGCCTTTGTGCTCTTTGGAGGTGGAAAGACACCCCCTTTATTACTTCAAGGAGTCAAGATGGGCGCAGTCTGTCATCACCAGGTTGTCACGACGTACGCCTTTTTGACTGGTTGAGGTGCTGTGTTTGGACGGGCGAGCTTCTCTCGTGGCACATAAATTGCCTTGAGTTGCAAACCGTCTCTCTGGCCCTGGATCACTTTCTTCAGGAACTGATGAGCTGTCATTGTCAGGATGGACAACATGGCAGTGGCGTCCCACGTAAATCACCAGGGAGGCTCGCAGTCGCGCACCCTAAACAGCCGCCTCCTCCTTTGGGCTCAAGACAGGTGCCCCCTGTGGTTTTCCCTGTCTCATCCGATGCCTCTGGGGATAGATGCCTTCGCTTATCCATGGCTGGATTTGAGACTGTATGCATTCCCTCCGGTCAAGCTAATCCCTGCAGTCCTTTGCAGAGGGAGGGAGTGTGGAGTCCGCCTCCTTCTGGTAGCTTCATTCTGGCCATCCCAGACGTGGTTCTCGGAGCTGAGCTCCCTGGTGGAGGGGTCCCCTTGGCGGATTCCTATCAGGAGAGATCTGTTGTCTCAGCTCCAGGGCAGGATTTGGCATCCTTGACCCGAGATATGCAGGCTGTGGGTGTGGCTAATCAGAGACAATCACTAGCGATCTGGTCTTCCGGGCTAATGTTCGGGAGACCTTTGATAACGCTTGTACACCTTCTACTAGACGGCTGTATTTTTCTAAGTGGAAGGTCTTGGTGTTCGGCTCATGCAGTGGACCCAGTCAGATGCCCGGACAGTTCAGTGCTGGAATTCCTGAAGGATACGTTTGTGGCTGGAGCAACTGCAACTACCTTGAGAGTTTATGTCACGGCTATTGCCGCCCATCGAGAGTCAGACGAGGTCCCCTTAGGTAGACACCGTCTGATCTCTTTGTTTATTCGTGGAGTTAGATGTTTGAGGCCTGCACGTCCTATTAGTGTCCCCACCTGGGATTTATCGTTGTTTTGGAAGGGCTATTAGAGCCTCCTTTGGACCCTTGGAGTCAGCTCCAGACCGGATTCTGGCTCTCAAGGTGGCACTTTTGTTAGCATCGGCCTCTCTCAAGCGTGTGGGGGGATCTGCAGGCTCTTTCTCTAAGTGAGCCTTTCATGGAGTTTGCCTCAGGTGTTTCTACGACTCAGATCTGGTTATGTCCCCAAAATTTTGTCCACGTCCTCTCGCTGCCGAAGGAGCTTCTTCTTCCGTGGAAAATCTGAGGAGCTGATGGCGCGTTCACTGTATAAGAGTGAGTGACGTAGCGCCGCAGAGGAGGCGTCCGCGCCATCAGCCAATGAACTGGCATGATTCTATACGGGTTCAGACAAACAGCCCCGCCCTAAGGGCGTTCCCATTGCGTCATCGCTACGCAGTGTCGAGTGAACCTATGAAAGAGAACATGGGTTACGCAAGTATCCTGAGACGTTTACAAACTCAGTTCCAAAAACAGTGTCAAAAATAGATAAATAAATTTGAATAAATTTAAATAACAAAATTAACAAATATTTACAGTTATAAATAAAAATGTTTAAATAAACATATTAAAAAAAAAATAGATAAATTGACAGTAATAAAAACAAAAAATTGGGAAAAATATAAATACTTTAAAATAAATTGATGCTTTAATTTTTCTTCTTGACATGAGTCACTGTAAATGTTTACTCGTTTCTGAGGTGATGGACAGACGTCATCATCAGACGCTGGTCATTTCTCCTAAACCATCTGTCACAGAGGTCACACAGAGGTCACGCAGAGTGCAGTGGTGCATGATGGGAAGCCCTGAACAGAACATTCCAGAGCTCCGTTTCTGGCTGAACTTAAGGAGCCTCACACTCTCTTACTGAAGATAAAGACGAGAACAACGACCCCACCAACACACACACACACACACACACACCAAACAGACCGTCTTTGTCTGGTATGTCCCCCTCCTCAGAGATCCCCCACACACTCATACACACACACATACAAACTCATACACACACACACACATCACCATATCTGCCACCATAACTTTTTTGACCGATAAGAATATTTGTCCGATATATTAAAGCCGATAAATACTGTATTATTTCCTTCAGCTGAGACGCTTCAGATGTGCTCTGTTCAACATGATGGTTTTGAACTGCTTATAGTATGATTGGAATCACTTCAAAAAAGAAAAATACAGTAAAATGCAACATGAGCATCACAAGTGTGTCATATCGGCCACATAAAGTTATAATGAGAACATTATTATAATTGTGTGCTTGAGACATGGCTTTTAATGGTGAGACTTTTTTTGTAATCAAGCTCTAAAAATTTATATAAAAATGTGGAATTAGATTTATTGACCAATATATCGGCTTTCAAATATAACGAATCATCGGTGTCGGACAATTTTTTCATATCAGTGCATCCCTGTGACCATTTATTGATTGTTCATTAAAGCTGCCGTCGGCAACATTTTTTTGATCAAATTAAGTGAAATCGACACTATAATCCGACAGAACAACATAAATAAGGTGGTTTTAGAAAAAAACCCGAGCTTCTAACTCCACCTGGAGCGTGTTATTTGTTTTGCAAAAATCCACCGCTCCCGTCTCATCGGGTCCAATCAGCGCAGGGGGGTGTGAGATCTGACTGTCAATCACAGGTCGTGCACACGCCACAGACAGATCCCCCTCCCTCGCACACGTTACAGTAGCACATGCACACGACACGCCTGAAGTTCGCCTGAAGATTGTACGAAGCGTGATGGCGGAGAGAAAATCTACTAACAAGCTTCCAATTCCTCGGTTATTGCTATCTATGGATAGATTAGCCAGGGCAGCCTACCTCCGAGTCCATGGTGTTGATCGATGCTGAAGAGATGGACGCGTTCACAGAAAATCAGGTAGGCCTACACACACACTGACGATGGGCGGGTGCTCGCTGGTAGTGGGGGAGGGGCATGAGAGTTGTAAACATTCAAAATTTTGGCTAAGTCGACTCAATCTGCCAGACTTGCCGACTGCAGCTTTAAATATCTGTGTGATAAGTTATAATGCCAACACTGACTGGCTGCCTGTAGATTATTCTCATAACATAAACAGGAAATACATCACCTGATCTAATAGACACCGCCCAATCAGGAGGACCGAAGTGCTCTCATAGCAACCAAAACTCATTCTTAAATATTAATGTGCCAACCACACTATTAAAGATGCCCAAAAGAAATATTATAATTACATGCAAATCAGAACCAGACACTTTGAAGCAGAAATGATGTAAAACAGGAATAATGAAGTGAACATCATCAAGCATTAATCAGGATCATCCAGAGGATATGAACACACACACACACACACACACACACACACACACACACACGGCTGGATCAGCTCTTCATTTATAAACACGATCTTTAAATGATCATATTTACTGTAGGAATCAGATGAGAGTTTGAGCTGTGGTGAATGCCGTCATTATTACATAATATGTGTGTGTGTGTGTGTGTGTGTGTGTGTGTGGCTCAGCTCTACACTGACAGCTCAGTTTCATATCATCTCAGATCTGTGCAGGTATTTTTAGACTCTAACACTCACACCGTCCAGGAGAGGAAGAGTCTACTTGAAAGGAGTGAGGAAAGTAGGGCAGACGAACACAGATCAGCTCCTGACTCTCAGAGATGAGGATTATATGAATTCAGAGGAATGACATCACAACTCCACAGGCCCCTGTGTGTGTGTGTGTGTGTGTGTGTGTGTGTTATTGTCATCTTCATGCAGAATACCCAGCATGCCTCAGCAGCCCACGGTGGCATTCACGTCCCACGACACGCTTCTTTCCCATGAGCGTCATACGCTGCCGTCCGTCACACACACACACACACACACACACACACACACACACACACACACACACACACACACACACACACACACACGTGTCTGTGGCCTTGTGTAATGCAGCCCATCTGCTGGTTATGGATCGCTGGGAAGCTGAAATAAGCTCATAATGAAACACATCGGCTCTGCCAACACTCTCCAGTCCCACACTGTCCCAATCACTGTCCAAATCACTGTCCCAAATGCTGTCCCAATCACTGTCCCACACACTGTCCCAAAAGCTGTCCCAAAGCTGTCCCAAACACTGTCCCACACACTGTCCCACACACTGTCCCAAACACTGTCCCAAACACTGTCCCAATCACTGTCCCAATCACTGTCCCACACACTGTCCCAAAAGCTGTCCCAAAGCTGTCCCACACACTGTCCCAATCGCTGTCCCAAACGCTGTCCCAAACGCTGTCCCAATCACTGTCCCACACACTGTCCCAAACACTGTCCCAATCGCTGTCCCAATCGCTGTCCCAAACGCTGTCCCAAACGCTGTCCCAATCGCTGTCCCACACACTGTCCCAAACACTGTCCCAATCGCTGTCCCAATCGCTGTCCCAAACGCTGTCCCACACACTGTCCCAATCGCTGTCCCACACACTGTCCCAATCGCTGTCCCACACACTGTCCCAAACACTGTCCCAATCGCTGTCCCAATCGCTGTCCCAAACGCTGTCCCAAACGCTGTCCCAATCACTGTCCCAATCACTGTCCCAATCACTGTCCCAAAAGCTGTCCCAAACGCTGTCCCAAACGCTGTCCCAATCACTGTCCCAATCACTGTCCCACACACTGTCCCAAAAGCTGTCCCAAAGCTGTCCCAAACACTGTCCCACACACTGTCCCAAACGCTGTCCCAATCACTGTCCCAAAAGCTGTCCCAAACGCTGCCCCAATCACTGTCCCAATCACTGTCCCACACACTGTCCCAAAAGCTGTCCCAAACACTGTCCCACACACTGTCCCAAACGCTGTCCCACACACTGTCCCAAACGCTGTCCCACACACTGTCCCAAAAGCTGTCCCAAACACTGTCCCACACACTGTCCCAAAAGCTGTCCCAAACACTGTCCCAAACACTGTCCCAATCACTGTCCCACACACTGTCCCAAAAGCTGTCCCAAGCGATGTCCCAAACGCTGTCCCACACACTGTCCCAAAAGCTGTCCCAAAGCTGTCCCAAACACTGTCCCAAACACTGTCCCACACACTGTCCCAAACACTGTCCCACACACTGTCCCAAACACTGTCCCACACACTGTCCCACACACTGTCCCAAACGCTGTCCCACACACTGTCCCAAAAGCTGTCCCACACACTGTCCCAAACGCTGTCCCAAACGCTGTCCCACACACTGTCCCACACACTGTCCCACACACTGTCCCTAACACTGTCCCAAACGCTGTCCCACACACTGTCCCTAACACTGTCCCAAACGCTGTCCCACACACTGTCCCAAACGCTGTCCCACACACTGTCCCAAAAGCTGTCCCAAACACTGTCCCACACACTGTCCCAAACGCTGTCCCAAAAGCGGTCCCACACACTGTCCCAAACGCTGTCCCAAACACTGTCCCTAACACTGTCCCAAACACTGTCCCACACACTGTCCCACACACCCTCAGTGAGACTGAGTGTCTCTCTTCGTGACGGTTGAGCTGCTATTGAAAAGCTCCGACGCGGCAGACAATGACCCGGCACACTCATTAGCATTGTATTAATTGGGGGATGTGACCCAGTAATGGAATGTTGTGTGTGTGTCTGTCTGTGTGTGAGTGTGTGTGTGTGGGGATCCCCAAAAGTTAGCTAAACATGACCCCATTTGGAAATGGCCTTGTTAAAAAAACGTATATATTGGCCTGTGTGTGTGTGTATATATAGACATACACACACATTTACACAGTATGCTATAGGTAGCTTTTTTCTAAAACTTGTTTTACTAATCAGAATAGAAGAAAACTATTCATATGAAAAAGCTACTCATAAAATGAGAGATTATATATAATCTCTCATTTTCTCTCATCTCAGACAGCGTCTCATAAAATTTTCTGAGATAATCACTATATATATGTATTGATTATCTCAGAAAATTTTATGAGCTTTTTCATATAGTTTTCTTCTATTCTGATTACTTGATTACTTGAAGTTACTAAATTACTTAAACCTGAGGGAACGTTTTAGTTTAAGCTTAAACCATCGCTCTAATCCTGGACCCGCCCTAATTTAAATAACACCTTTGCCTTTCAAATTAAATCTGGGAAAAAAAGTCTGTCATTAAATGCAAATAATCGGATATAATCTGATTCAAAGCGCGCGCGCTCCCGCGCCGCACCTGCTCGCGTCACCTGAACACAACATCACAACTACTACAACATCATCACATTACACAACACAACACAACACTAAACAACACAACATTATAGAGCATTACAGACATTTTATTTCATTACAGACTTGTCTCTGTCTGACACTTAATACATTAACAAATGAGACAAAATAAGAGAAGTATCGCCTGAAACCGTCACATCTGCAGTACAAGAGAGGATATTACCTCATTAAATAACATATCTCACATAATTTACCTCACAATCATGTGAAACACGAGAATTGAGCGATTATAAACCGTTTATAGCGATTGACAGCTGCGCGTTTCTCCGCGCAAAACTCATGAATCGCGCGATTAAACCGAAATATATTATAAGAAACATCAGCTACTGACCTAATGAAACCCGCTCAGTTCCTGGTCCTGGTCTTAGTCCTGATTCTGGTCTTGGTTCTGGTTCTGATTCTGGTCCTGGTTCTGATTCTGGTCCTGGTTCTGGTCCGGTCTGCGGTACTGTGACTGTTTCTGTCCTGCGCTGCAACTGACTGGACTCTCCGCGCGCGCTCTCTTCTCTAGTAATGCCCGCGGACCTCGGTCGCGCGCAGAGCTCTCTCGTCTCGGGAACGCGCAGTGCTCCACCAGTCTGAGCTGACGAGCTTGTTTTGAGGGTTTGAGGTTTCTCACTGGATGCGCGGTGGGACGAGGCAAAACATGACTGGAGATTTCCCAGAATTCAATTTAAAATCACCCAGGCGTCCCGTCTGAGAACAGAGCCGTGAACACTCCATCAGATACAGATGAAGGTCTGCTGTTCACGCGTTCACTGAGCCGAGTCTCTTCTGCAACAGATGAATGAACCACAAGACGGATGAAAAGAATCAGAGTATAGAGTCTGCATAAACAAACAGAATTTACACACACATAAAGGTTCTTTATAGGCATCAGTGAGTCCATGAAGAATCTTTCCATTGCACAAAAGGCTCTTTATGGTGGAATACGGTTCTTTAGATTAAGATGTTTACATTCACATTATCATTGAGCAGATGCTTTTATGCAAATTAGGAGAACAATAGAAGCAATCAAACCAACAATAGAGCAACAATATATAAGTGCAATGATCAGTGTAGCACAGCACACGTAGCAAGGTGCGTTTTTATCAAATAGATAAATAGATAGAGTAGAATAGTGGCTGTTTAACTGATCATCAATCACAACTCCAAGGTTCCTGGCTGACCTTGATGGAGTTATGGATGATGAACCCAGCTGAACGGAGAAGTTGTGATGAAGTGTTGGGTTGGCCGGGACCAGCAGTTCTGTCAAGTCAAGTCAAGTTTATTTATATAGCGCTTTTCACAATACAGATTGTATCATAGCAGCTTCACAGTATTAAATTAAAATAATACATCAATGTTTGTTTCTAGTGGAAAACGTCCACATTTGGTAATGCTGATCAATGGTATTGTTGATTGATTAATTAAATTAAATATCCCCAAATATCCCCAACTGAGCAAGCCAAAGGCAAGTTGGCTTGCTCAGTTCTGTCTTTGCAGGGTTTAGTTGAAGTGAAGTTTAGTTGAAATGTCTTTCAGTCAGGCTGAGATGCGAGCAGCTCCTGTCGGATCATACGGCTGGACTGAGAGGTAGAGTAAAAACACATGTGTCTGAATGACAGATCTAGTGATGTCATGTAGATGGAGAAGAGAAGCGGTCCCAGCACTGAGCCCTGAGGCACTCCAGTAGCTAGATGATAACAGTGATGGGATAAACCATGTTTCTGAATGACAGATCTAGTGATGTCATGTAGATGGAGAAGAGAAGCGGTCCCAGCACTGAGCACTGAGGCACTCCAGTAGCTAGATGATAACAGTGATGGGATAAACCATGTTTCTGAATGACAGATCTAGTGATGTCATGTAGATGGAGAAGAGAAGCGGTCCCAGCACTGAGCACTGAGGCACTCCAGTAGCTAGATGATAACAGTGATGGGATAAACCATGTTTCTGAATGACAGACACTAGTGATGTCATGTAGATGGAGAAGAGAAGCGGTCCCAGCACTGAGCCCTGAGGCACTCCAGTAGCTAGATGATAACAGTGATGGGATAAACCATGTTTCTGAATGACAGATCTAGTGATGTCATGTAGATGGAGAAGAGAAGCGGTCCCAGCACTGAGCCCTGAGGCACTCCAGTAGCTAGATGATAACAGTGATGGGATAAACCATGTTTCTGAATGACAGATCTAGTGATGTCATGTAGATGGAGAAGAGAAGCGGTCCCAGCACTGAGCACTGAGGCACTCCAGTAGCTAGATGATAACAGTGATGGGATAAACCATGTTTCTGAATGACAGACACTAGTGATGACATGTAGATGGAGAAGAGAAGCGGTCCCAGCACTGAGCCCTGAGGCACTCCAGTAGCTAGATGATAACAGTGATGGGATAAACCATGTTCCTGAATGACAGACACTAGTGATGACATGTAGATGGAGAAGAGAAGCGGTCCCAGCACTGAGCCCTGAGGCACTCCAGTAGCTAGATGATAACAGTGATGGGATAAACCATGTTTCTGATTGACAGATCTAGTGATGTCATGTAGATGGAAAAGAGAAGCGGTCCCAGCACTGAGCACTGAGGCACTCCAGTAGCTAGATGATAACAGTGATGGGATAAACCATGTTTCTGAATGACAGACACTAGTGATGTCATGTAGATGGAGAAGAGAAGCGGTCCCAGCACTGAGCCCTGAGGCACTCCAGTAGCTAGATGATAACAGTGATGGGATAAACCATGTTTCTGAATGACAGATCTAGTGATGTCATGTAGATGGAGAAGAGAAGCGGTCCCAGCACTGAGCCCTGAGGCACTCCAGTAGCTAGATGATAACAGTGATGGGATAAACCATGTTTCTGAATGACAGATCTAGTGATGTCATGTAGATGGAGAAGAGAAGCGGTCCCAGCACTGAGCACTGAGGCACTCCAGTAGCTAGATGATAACAGTGATGGGATAAACCATGTTTCTGAATGACAGACACTAGTGATGTCATGTAGATGGAGAAGAGAAGCGGTCCCAGCACTGAGCCCTGAGGCACTCCAGTAGCTAGATGATAACAGTGATGGGATAAACCATGTTTCTGAATGACAGATCTAGTGATGTCATGTAGATGGAGAAGAGAAGCGGTCCCAGCACTGAGCCCTGAGGCACTCCAGTAGCTAGATGATAACAGTGATGGGATAAACCATGTTTCTGAATGACAGACACTAGTGATGACATGTAGATGGAGAAGAGCAGTGGTCCCAGCACTGAGCCCTGAGGCACTCCAGTAGCTAGATGATAACAGTGATGGGATAAACCATGTTTCTGAATGACAGACACTAGTGATGACATGTAGATGGAGAAGAGAAGCGGTCCCAGCACTGAGCCCTGAGGCACTCCAGTAGCTAGATGATAACAGTGATGAGATAAACCATGTTTCTGAATGACAGATCTAGTGATGACATGTAGATGGAGAAGAGAAGCGGTCCCAGCACTGAGCCCTGAGGCACTCCAGTAGCTAGATGATAACAGTGATGGGATAAACCATGTTTCTGAATGACAGACACTAGTGATGTCATGTAGATGGAGAAGAGAAGCGGTCCCAGCACTGAGCCCTGAGGCACTCCAGTAGCTAGATGATAACAGTGATGGGATAAACCATGTTTCTGAATGATAGATCTAGTGATGTCATGTAGATGGAGAAGAGAAGCGGTCCCAGCACTGAGCCCTGAGGCACTCCAGTAGCTAGATGATAACAGTGATGGGATAAACCATGTTTCTGAATGACAGATCTAGTGATGTCATGTAGATGGAGAAGAGAAGCGGTCCCAGCACTGAGCACTGAGGCACTCCAGTAGCTAGATGATAACAGTGATGGGATAAACCATGTTTCTGAATGACAGATCTAGTGATGACATGTAGATGGAGAAGAGAAGTGGTCCCAGCACTGAGCCCTGAGGCACTCCAGTAGCTAGATGATAACAGTGATGGGATAAACCATTTTTCTGAATGACAGATCTAGTGATGACATGTAGATGGAGAAGAGAAGTGGTCCCAGCACTGAGCCCTGAGGCACTCCAGTAGCTAGATGATAACAGTGATGGGATAAACCATGTTTCTGAATGACAGACACTAGTGATGACATGTAGATGTAGAAGAGAAGCGGTCCCAGCACTGAGCCCTGAGGCACTCCAGTAGCTAGATGATAACAGTGATGGGATAAACCATGTTTCTGAATGACAGATCTAGTGATGTCATGTAGATGGAGAAGAGAAGCGGTCCCAGCACTGAGCCCTGAGGCACTCCAGTAGCTAGATGATAACAGTGATGGGATAAACCATGTTTCTGAATGACAGATCTAGTGATGACATGTAGATGGAGAAGAGAAGTGGTCCCAGCACTGAGCCCTGAGGCACTCCAGTAGCTAGATGATAACAGTGATGGGATAAACCATTTTTCTGAATGACAGATCTAGTGATGACATGTAGATGGAGAAGAGAAGCGGTCCCAGCACTGAGCCCTGAGGCACTCCAGTAGCTAGATGATAACAGTGATGGGATAAACCATTTTTCTGAATGACAGATCTAGTGATGACATGTAGATGGAGAAGAGAAGTGGTCCCAGCACTGAGCCCTGAGGCACTCCAGTAGCTAGATGATAACAGTGATGGGATAAACCATGTTTCTGAATGACAGACACTAGTGATGACATGTAGATGTAGAAGAGAAGCGGTCCCAGCACTGAGCCCTGAGGCACTCCAGTAGCTAGATGATAACAGTGATGGGATAAACCATGTTTCTGAATGACAGATCTAGTGATGTCATGTAGATGGAGAAGAGAAGCGGTCCCAGCACTGAGCCCTGAGGCACTCCAGTAGCTAGATGATAACAGTGATGGGATAAACCATGTTTCTGAATGACAGATCTAGTGATGACATGTAGATGGAGAAGAGAAGTGGTCCCAGCACTGAGCCCTGAGGCACTCCAGTAGCTAGATGATAACAGTGATGGGATAAACCATTTTTCTGAATGACAGATCTAGTGATGACATGTAGATGGAGAAGAGAAGTGGTCCCAGCACTGAGCCCTGAGGCACTCCAGTAGCTAGATGATAACAGTGATGGGATAAACCATGTTTCTGAATGACAGACACTAGTGATGACATGTAGATGTAGCAGAGAAGCGGTCCCAGCACTGAGCCCTGAGGCACTCCAGTAGCTAGATGATAACAGTGATGGGATAAACCATGTTTCTGAATGACAGACACTAGTGATGACATGTAGATGGAGAAGAGAAGCGGTCCCAGCACTGAGCACTGAGGCACTCCAGTAGCTAGATGATAACAGTGATGGGATAAACCATGTTTCTGAATGACAGATCTAGTGATGACATGTAGATGGAGAAGAGAAGCGGTCCCAGCACTGAGCCCTGAGGCACTCCAGTAGCTAGATGATAACAGTGATGGGATAAACCATGTTTCTGAATGACAGATCTAGTGATGACATGTAGATGGAGAAGAGAAGTGGTCCCAGCACTGAGCCCTGAGGCACTCCAGTAGCTAGATGATAACAGTGATGGGATAAACCATGTTTCTGAATGACAGATCTAGTGATGACATGTAGATGGAGAAGAGAAGCGGTCCCAGCACTGAGCCCTGAGTCACTCCAGTAGCTAGATGATAACAGTGATGGGATAAACCATGTTTCTGAATGACAGACAATAGTGATGACATGTAGATGGAGAAGAAAAGCGGCCCCAGCACTGAGCCCTGAGGCACTCCAGTAGCTAGATGATAACAGTGATGGGATAAACCATGTTTCTGAATGACAGATCTAGTGATGTCATGTAGATGGAGAAGAGAAGTGGTCCCAGCACTGAGCCCTGAGGCACTCCAGTAGCTAGATGATAACAGTGATGGGATAAACCATGTTTCTGAATGACAGATCTAGTGATGTCATGTAGATGGAGAAGAGAAGTGGTCCCAGCACTGAGCCCTGAGGCACTCCAGTAGCTAGATGATAACAGTGATGGGATAAACCATGTTTCTGAATGACAGATCTAGTGATGTCATGTAGATGGAGAAGAGAAGTGGTCCCAGCACTGAGCCCTGAGGCACTCCAGTAGCTAGATGATAACAGTGATGGGATAAACCATGTTTCTGAATGACAGATCTAGTGATGACATGTAGATGGAGAAGAGAAGCGGTCCCAGCACTGAGCCCTGAGGCACTCCAGTAGCTAGATGATAACAGTGATGGGATAAACCATGTTTCTGAATGACAGATCTAGTGATGTCATGTAGATGGAGAAGAGAAGCGGTCCCAGCACTGAGCCCTGAGGCACTCCAGTAGCTAGATGATAACAGTGATGGGATAAACCATGTTTCTGAATGACAGATCTAGTGATGACATGTAGATGGAGAAGAGAAGCGGTCCCAGCACTGAGCCCTGAGGCACTCCAGTAGCTAGATGATAACAGTGATGGGATAAACCATGTTTCTGAATGACAGATCTAGTGATGTCATGTAGATGGAGAAGAGAAGTGGTCCCAGCACTGAGCCCTGAGGCACTCCAGTAGCTAGATGATAACAGTGATGGGATAAACCATGTTTCTGAATGACAGATCTAGTGATGTCATGTAGATGGAGAAGAGAAGTGGTCCCAGCACTGAGCCCTGAGGCACTCCAGTAGCTAGATGATAACAGTGATGGGATAAACCATGTTTCTGAATGACAGATCTAGTGATGTCATGTAGATGGAGAAGAGAAGTGGTCCCAGCACTGAGCCCTGAGGCACTCCAGTAGCTAGATGATAACAGTGATGGGATAAACCATGTTTCTGAATGACAGATCTAGTGATGTCATGTAGATGGAGAAGAGAAGTGGTCCCAGCACTGAGCCCTGAGGCACTCCAGTAGCTAGATGATAATAGTGATGGGATAAACCATGTTTCTGAATGACAGATCTAGTGATGACATGTAGATGGAGAAGAGAAGCGGTCCCAGCACTGAGCCCTGAGGCACTCCAGTAGCTAGATGATAACAGTGATGGGATAAACCATGTTTCTGAATGACAGATCTAGTGATGTCATGTAGATGGAGAAGAGAAGTGGTCCCAGCACTGAGCCCTGAGGCACTCCAGTAGCTAGATGATAACAGTGATGGGATAAACCATGTTTCTGAATGACAGATCTAGTGATGACATGTAGATGGAGAAGAGAAGCGGTCCCAGCACTGAGCCCTGAGGCACTCCAGTAGCTAGATGATAACAGTGATGGGATAAACCATGTTTCTGAATGACAGATCTAGTGATGTCATGTAGATGGAGAAGAGAAGCGGTCCCAGCACTGAGCCCTGAGGCACTCCAGTAGCTAGATGATAACAGTGATGGGATAAACCATGTTTCTGAATGACAGATCTAGTGATGTCATGTAGATGGAGAAGAGAAGTGGTCCCAGCACTGAGCCCTGAGGCACTCCAGTAGCTAGATGATAACAGTGATGGGATAAACCATGTTTCTGAATGACAGATCTAGTGATGTCATGTAGATGGAGAAGAGAAGTGGTCCCAGCACTGAGCCCTGAGGCACTCCAGTAGCTAGATGATAACAGTGATGGGATAAACCATGTTTCTGAATGACAGATCTAGTGATGTCATGTAGATGGAGAAGAGAAGTGGTCCCAGCACTGAGCCCTGAGGCACTCCAGTAGCTAGATGATAACAGTGATGGGATAAACCATGTTTCTGAATGACAGATCTAGTGATGACATGTAGATGGAGAAGAGAAGCGGTCCCAGCACTGAGCCCTGAGGCACTCCAGTAGCTAGATGATAACAGTGATGGGATAAACCATGTTTCTGAATGACAGACACTAGTGATGACATGTAGATGGAGAAGAGAAGCGGTCCCAGCACTGAGCCCTGAGGCACTCCAGTAGCTAGATGATAATAGTGATGGGATAAACCATGTTTCTGAATGACAGACACTAGTGATGACATGTAGATGGAGAAGAGAAGCGGTCCCAGCACTGAGCCCTGAGGCACTCCAGTAGCTAGATGATAACAGTGATGGGATAAACCATGTTTCTGAATGACAGATCTAGTGATGACATGTAGATGGAGAAGAGAAGCGGTCCCAGCACTGAGCCCTGAAGCACTCCAGTAGCTAGATGATAACAGTGATGGGATAAACCATGTTTCTGAATGACAGACACTAGTGATGTCATGTAGATGGAGAAGAGAAGCGGTCCCAGACACTAGTGATGACATGTAGATGGAGAAGAGAAGCGGTCCCAGCACTGCGCCCTGAGGCACTCCAGTAGCTAGATGATAACAGTGATGGGATAAACCATGTTTCTGAATGACAGATCTAGTGATGTCATGTAGATGGAGAAGAGAAGAGGTCCCAGCACTGAGCCCTGAGGCACTCCAGTAGCTAGATGATAACAGTGATGGGATAAACCATGTTTCTGAATGACAGATCTAGTGATGACATGTAGATGGAGAAGAGAAGTGGTCCCAGCACTGAGCCCTGAGGCACTCCAGTAGCTAGATGATAACAGTGATGGGATAAACCATGTTTCTGAATGACAGATCTAGTGATGTCATGTAGATGGAGAAGAGAAGTGGTCCCAGCACTGAGCCCTGAGGCACTCCAGTAGCTAGATGATAACAGTGATGGGATAAACCATGTTTCTGAATGACAGATCTAGTGATGACATGTAGATGGAGAAGAGAAGCGGTCCCAGCACTGAGCCCTGAAGCACTCCAGTAGCTAGATGATAACAGTGATGGGATAAACCATGTTTCTGAACGACAGATCTAGTGATGACATGTAGATGGAGAAGAGAAGTGGTCCCAGCACTGAGCCCTGAGGCACTCCAGTAGCTAGATGATAACAGTGATGGGATAAACCATGTTTCTGAATGACAGATCTAGTGATGACATGTAGATGGAGAAGAGAAGTGGTCCCAGCACTGAGCCCTGAGGCACTCCAGTAGCTAGATGATAACAGTGATGGGATAAACCATGTTTCTGAATGACAGATCTAGTGATGTCATGTAGATGGAGAAGAGAAGTGGTCCCAGCACTGAGCCCTGAGGCACTCCAGTAGCTAGATGATAACAGTGATGGGATAAACCATGTTTCTGAATGACAGATCTAGTGATGTCATGTAGATGGAGAAGAGAAGCGGTCCCAGCACTGAGCCCTGAGGCACTCCAGTAGCTAGATGATAACAGTGATGGGATAAACCATGTTTCTGAATGACAGATCTAGTGATGTCATGTAGATGGAGAAGAGAAGTGGTCCCAGCACTGAGCCCTGAGGCACTCCAGTAGCTAGATGATAACAGTGATGGGATAAACCATGTTTCTGAATGACAGATCTAGTGATGACATGTAGATGGAGAAGAGAAGCGGTCCCAGCACTGAGCCCTGAGGCACTCCAGTAGCTAGATGATAACAGTGATGGGATAAACCATGTTTCTGAATGACAGATCTAGTGATGTCATGTAGATGGAGAAGAGAAGCGGTCCCAGCACTGAGCCCTGAGGCACTCCAGTAGCTAGATGATAACAGTGATGGGATAAACCATGTTTCTGAATGACAGATCTAGTGATGTCATGTAGATGGAGAAGAGAAGTGGTCCCAGCACTGAGCCCTGAGGCACTCCAGTAGCTAGATGATAACAGTGATGGGATAAACCATGTTTCTGAATGACAGATCTAGTGATGACATGTAGATGGAGAAGAGAAGCGGTCCCAGCACTGAGCCCTGAGGCACTCCAGTAGCTAGATGATAACAGTGATGGGATAAACCATGTTTCTGAATGACAGATCTAGTGATGTCATGTAGATGGAGAAGAGAAGCGGTCCCAGCACTGAGCCCTGAGGCACTCCAGTAGCTAGATGATAACAGTGATGGGATAAACCATGTTTCTGAATGACAGATCTAGTGATGACATGTAGATGGAGAAGAGAAGCGGTCCCAGCACTGAGCCCTGAGGCACTCCAGTAGCTAGATGATAACAGTGATGGGATAAACCATGTTTCTGAATGACAGATCTAGTGATGTCATGTAGATGGAGAAGAGAAGCGGTCCCAGCACTGAGCCCTGAGGCACTCCAGTAGCTAGATGATAACAGTGATGGGATAAACCATGTTTCTGAATGACAGATCTAGTGATGTCATGTAGATGGAGAAGAGAAGCGGTCCCAGCACTGAGCCCTGAGGCACTCCAGTAGCTAGATGATAACAGTGATGGGATAAACCATGTTTCTGAATGACAGACACTAGTGATGACATGTAGATGGAGAAGAGAAGCGGTCCCAGCACTGAGCCCTGAGGCACTCCAGTAGCTAGATGATAACAGTGATGGGATAAACCATGTTTCTGAATGACAGACACTAGTGATGACATGTAGATGGAGAAGAGAAGCGGTCCCAGCACTGAGCCCTGAGGCACTCCAGTAGCTAGATGATAACAGTGATGGGATAAACCATGTTTCTGAATGACAGATCTAGTGATGACATGTAGATGGAGAAGAGAAGCGGTCCCAGCACTGAGCCCTGAAGCACTCCAGTAGCTAGATGATAACAGTGATGGGATAAACCATGTTTCTGAATGACAGACACTAGTGATGTCATGTAGATGGAGAAGAGAAGCGGTCCCAGCACTGAGCCCTGAGGCACTCCAGTAGCTAGATGATAACAGTGATGGGATAAACCATGTTTCTGAATGACAGATCTAGTGATGACATGTAGATGGAGAAGAGAAGCGGTCCCAGCACTGAGCCCTGAGGCACTCCAGTAGCTAGATGATAACAGTGATGGGATAAACCATGTTTCTGAATGACAGATCTAGTGATGACATGTAGATGGAGAAGAGAAGCGGTCCCAGCACTGAGCCCTGAAGCACTCCAGTAGCTAGATGATAACAGTGATGGGATAAACCATGTTTCTGAATGACAGATCTAGTGATGACATGTAGATGGAGAAGAGAAGCGGTCCCAGCACTGAGCCCTGAGGCACTCCAGTAGCTAGATGATAACAGTGATGGGATAAACCATGTTTCTGAATGACAGATCTAGTGATGACATGTAGATGGAGAAGAGAAGCGGTCCCAGCACTGAGCCCTGAGGCACTCCAGTAGCTAGATGATAATAGTGATGGGATAAACCATGTTTCTGAATGACAGATCTAGTGATGACATGTAGATGGAGAAGAGAAGCGGTCCCAGCACTGAGCCCTGAGGCACTCCAGTAGCTAGATGATAACAGTGATGGGATAAACCATGTTTCTGAATGACAGATCTAGTGATGACATGTAGATGGAGAAGAGAAGTGGTCCCAGCACTGAGCCCTGAGGCACTCCAGTAGCTAGATGATAATAGTGATGGGATAAACCATGTTTCTGAATGACAGATCTAGTGATGT
>NC_138244.1:467894-477894 GCF_964197995.2 Scardinius erythrophthalmus
TCGTGTGTGTGTGTGTGTGTGTGTGTGTGTGTCCTATAGCCCATACAGGAGCGCTGTGAGCCTCAGTCGTTCCCTCAGTCTCTGCACGGGTGTCTTCTCTCGGGTCAGCTCGTGTATGTGTGTGTGTGTGTGTGTGTCCTATAGCCCGTACAGGAGCGCTGTGAGCCTCAGTCGTTCCCTCAGTCTCTGCACGGGTGTCTTCTCTCGGGTCAGCTCGTGTGTGTGTGTGTGTGTGTGTCCTATAGCCCGTACAGGAGCGCTGTGAGCCTCAGTCGTTCCCTCAGCCTCTGCACGGGTGTCTTCTCTCGGGTCAGCTCGTGTGTGTGTGTGTGTGTGTGTGTGTGTGTGTGTGTGTGTGTGTGTCCTATAGCCCGTACAGGAGCGCTGTGAGCCTCAGTCGTTCCCTCAGCCTCTGCACGGGTGTCTTCTCTCGGGTCAGCTCGTGTGTGTGTGTGTGTGTGTCCTATAGCCCATACAGGAGCGCTGTGAGCCTCAGTCGTTCCCTCAGCCTCTGCACGAGTGTCTTCTCTCGGGTCAGCTCGTGTATGTGTGTGTGTGTGTGTGTGTGTGTGTGTGTGTGTGTGTGTGTGTCCTATAGCCCGTACAGGAGCGCTGTGAGCCTCAGTCGTTCCCTCAGCCTCTGCACGGGTGTCTTCTCTCGGGTCAGCTCGTGTGTGTGTGTGTGTGTGTGTGTCCTATAGCCCGTACAGGAGCGCTGTGAGCCTCAGTCGTTCCCTCAGCCTCTGCACGGGTGTCTTCTCTCGGGTCAGCTCGCTCACGGCTCGCCTCAGCTTCTCCTGGTTCCTCTCCAGATACTCCTGCGCCTCGCTCTGCATCTGAGACAGCTTCTCGCTCCGGCTCTCGTCCAGAGACACGTCCTCGCTCAGGAACGGGTTCAGGCGGAAGTACGTGTTCGGCGGGAGCAGAGCGTCCAGCATAGTGTGCACTTCTGAGGGAGGGAGGGAGGGAGAGAGAGAGAGAGAGAGAGAGAGAGAGAGACAATGAGACTACAATGTGAAGCGTTCAAAAACACAAGGAACCTTTACTTTAACAAATTTAACCATATAATCCCAAACTTCAAAGACCTGAATGAAATTTCTAAATTAAACTTTCTCCTGGGAGAAGGAGACAGAACTTATCTTGCTGCCCAATATGTACAAACATGCCACAACCTGAGGGGCAGTGAGTGACCGACACACAAATATATCCAAACATTGTGTTAAGTTTCATAACTTATATATAGTAAAGTCATTACTATATAAGAACATTGCTATATGTTTTTTTTTTTTTTTTTTCATATAACTGTTTTATTATGTTTTTATATATTACGTATATATTTTATTTGTATATTTTGTATATGCTTTGGCAACATTGTTTCAAAAACTTTCATGCCAATAAAGCCCCTTTGAATTTGAATTTGAATTTGAGAGAGAGAGAGAGAGAGAGAGAGAGAGAGATTCACTAAAGGATGAATCTGATTCGGTTCACTTCAGTGTTGTTAATAGCATCCGCACTGTGCTTTATGCTGCTCTTTACACATTATAAATGACTAAATCTACATCTGTTTCTCTACAGCTAAGTTGCAAATTTAACTTTTTGTAAAAATAGCAATATTGCATTCCAGAACAAAATCATAATTTCATGGGAATCTGCTGGATCGTATATCAGTAATAAAAATGTTTTTTTCCCACATGATAAATGACTTTTCATATTAGATACAGTAATTATTTGTCTCAATTAAGTGCATGCATTTTAAGATTTTATGCACGTGTGTGAATTTTAAAAGAAAACTATTATATAAATATTATATTTAAAAGTGTTTCCACCAAAATTTCTGCACGTCTCATCAGATAAGAGAGATGGGGCTGAACTGAGAGCATGAGTTATTATATGCGCATGTGTGATCAGATGCACGGGGAGGAAGGGAGTTAATCTGGGAGTTATTAATAACCTGTGTGATCGTGTTTAATCTCGAGCGCTGCAGTATGAACACTACACTACTGCGAGACTCAGCAGAGAGAGCTATGGGTTATGTGCATCAGAGTGACAGCTGTCAATCATCTGACATGTCATGTGACAACCTATAGAGGTTATGCATTGCCGTCACCTTCCCGCGGGAACACACTCCCTCAGCCGGACTGAGTTGCAGAAGAGCTGCTGAGTGACTGGAGGTAATAGGAGAAACTGAGACGACGCCAGTAAAACACCCGATTATCAGTTTAAACTAAAGGTTGGACTCGATATAGTGTTCCTTACAACTTACCTAAGATCCAGTGATCCGAGAATATTGACATGCAGCCAGGAATCTTGTTTCCTGACATTTATATGAGCCTGATTTCGAGGCCTGTGAGCGCTTTATATAAATATAGGTCTGCATCCAGGTGATCACTTAAGGCTGATTTATACTTCTGCGTCGGACCTACGCCGGAGCCTCTACGCTGTAGGCAACGCGTTGGTTTTCATTTATACTTCTGCGTCGTTGTCCGCGTTGACGCGCAATTACACATGCAGAGGGAGCGTGTGAAACCCGAGGGAGCGGTCCTAGCAGACCAATCACAGCGCTTGCGTCCGCGTAGAGTTGACGCGTTGTTACATCTTTGGAGAGGTGCACGTCAGGGTACGCCGAAGGGTACGCGCGCTACACAGCCTACGGCATAGCTACGGCATGAGTTTGACGCAGTAGTAAAAATTGGCCTTTATATCAATGTTAGAATCATCCAGCCATAAAACTTGTATTGTTTTTTGTTAGTGTTTATATAAAAACATATGCTTAATAAGCTGACAACGCACGTGACCGTGTAACAAAGAAACCAGTTTTCTTTTATCGGAGTAAGGTCATAAACGGCTTCACCATAAACCGGTCCACACAGGAAGTGTTCTACCTCTTACACTAATTTCACGAGGTATGTAAAAGCATTAACCTCTTTCGTGACCCAGAAAATGAGTAACAGTGGAGTAACCCTCATGTTGGTGTAGTTATGGGTCAGACTAGCGGATGTGTAACAGTGGAGTAACCCTCGGTGTGTGTGTAGTTATGGGTCAGATTAGTGGATGTGTAACAGTGGAGTAACCCTCGGTGTTGGTGTAGTTATGGATCAGATTAGTGGATGAGTAACAGTGGAGTAACCCTCGGTGTTGGTGTAGTTATGGGTCAGATTAGTGGATGAGTGACAGTGGAGTAACCCTCAGTGTTGGTGTAGTTATGGATCAGATTAGTGGATGAGTAACAGTGGAGTACCCTCTGTGTGTGTGTAGTTATGGGTCAGATTAGTGGATGAGTAACAGTGGAGTAACCCTCGGTGTTGGTGTAGTTATGAGTAAGATTAGTGGATCAGTAACAGTGGAGTAACCCTCTGTGTTGGTGTAGTTATGGGTCAGATTAGTGGATGAGTAACAGTGGTGTAACCCTCGGTGTGTTTATAGTTATGGGTCAGATTAGTGGATGAGTAACAGTGGAGTAACCCTCGGTGTGTGTATAGTTATGGGTCAGATTAGTGGATGAGTAACAGTTGAGTAACCCTCGGTGTTGGTGTAGTTATGGGTCAGATTAGTGGATGAGTAACAGTGGAGTAACCCTCGGTGTTGGTGTAGTTATGAGTCAGATTAGTGGATAAGTAACAGTGGAGTAACCCTCGGTGTTGGTGTAGTTATGAGTCAGATTAGTGGATGAGTGACAGTGGAGTAACCCTCGGTGTTGGTGTAGTTATGGATCAGATTAGTGGATGAGTAACAGTGGAGTAACCCTCGGTGTTGGTGTAGTTATGGGTCAGATTAGTGGATGAGTAACAGTGGAGTAACCCTCGGTGTTGGTGTAGTTATGGGTCAGATTAGTGGATGAGTAACAGTGGAGTAACCCTCAGTGTTGGTGTAGTTATGAGTCAGATTAGTGGATGAGTAACAGTGGAGTAACCCTCGGTGTGTGTGTAGTTATGAGTCAGATTAGTGGATGAGTAACAGTGGAGTAACCCTCGGTGTGTGTGTAGTTATGAGTCAGATTAGTGGATGAGTAACAGTGGAGTAACCCTCGGTGTGTGTGTAGTTATGAGTCAGATTAGTGGATGAGTAACAGTGGAGTAACCCTCGGTGTTGGTGTAGTTATGGGTCAGATTAGTGTATGAGTAACAGTGGAGTAACCCTCGGTGTTGGTGTAGTTATGAGTCAGATTAGTGGATGAGTAACAGTGGAGTAACCCTCGGTGTTGGTGTAGTTATGAGTCAGATTAGTGGATGAGTAACAGTGGAGTAACCCTCGTGTTGGTGTAGTTATGGGTCAGATTAGTGGATGAGTAACAGTGGAGTAACCTTCGGTGTTGGTGGCGCTGCTGATGACGTTGCTGAGCTTGGTCTTCAGGCTGGTGAAGGAGACGCTGTTGCTGCCGGCGCTCTCGAAGCGACCGGTTCCCAGAGACACCACACACTGCAGCGGGACGTCCGGCCACAGACACTGACACTCGTGGATGGCCAGAGCCGTGGGGTTGTTGACCAGCATCCCACCGTCCTGCAGACACTCAACACTGTCAAACATCCGCTTTCTGGATCACGTTCATTAACCAGGAAACACTTTACAATAAGTTTCATTAGTTAGCATTAGTTAATGCACTGTGAACTGACATGAACAAACAATGAACAGCTGTATTTGTCTTAACTAACATTAACAAAGATTAATAGATACTGTAAAAAATACTCATTCCTCATTGTTAGCTCTAATGTTAACTAATAAACCTTGTAAAGTGTTACCATTAACCCTATAAAGATACTGTATCATATTAGATTTTCATGATCTGATAAACCTGTCAGTCTCCTCCAGTCCTTCTGTGTCTGATTGATCGTTTAGACTCAAGTAAGAGTCTTTCAGTATAATTGTACAAACTTCAGCTCAAGCTTCTTGTGTCTTTTTCTGCTGTCAAATCTGCACTGATTTTATCAAGTAAACATAATAACTACTTTAATATTGTTAGTAATATTTCAGCTGAACTGAAGCAGGTTTACTTGATTATCATACACCAGGAAGGTTTATTTGTTCATCTCTCAATCATTATATTGCATTGCATTATACGTTTTAAAACTACAGAGCTTTGATCATAAACTAAGCATTTAAATATAATCTTACTAAGACATTGGCAGATATTAATATTTATATGCATTTCTTGTGTCTTCTTTGGGGCGCTGCACTGTGGCGACCTGTGGAAGCAGTAGCGTCAAAGTAGTAACACGTTTGTTTGTTTGTTTGCTTGTTCGTCCTTTTTGGATTGGATTGTGTATACTGAACTATCATGATGATATATCGCACGTTTGTGAACCTGCTGATTATTTGCTTATTCCTCGGCTATTTTGCGAGAGGACAGCGTGGGGAGCGGCTTCAATACAGTCATGACTTCCTTGTGCAGTTCCGTGCTTCTGACTACGGCGTGTTGGATCAAATCCTCGACTGGCCTGCAGAAATCTTAAGGAGTGAGTTTCCCAGTGTGCGTACAGAAAAGACTGCAGGACAGAAGGTGAGGAAACGGGGGAAGAAAGGGGGATTGCGGCAGAGATTACGTAAACAGCGATTGAACCGCATTCCACTCCCTTCAATAATCCTGGCCAACTGCCAGTCTCTCAGGAATAAACTGGACGAATTACAAGCAAATGTCCGGTTTCTCTCTGATTATAGAAATGCATGTGTTATTTCCCTGACTGAGACTTGGCTTAAAGAACATGACTTAGACTCTGATTTGGAAATCGATGGCTTCGGTGTTCCAGTGCGGTTGGACAGGGATGCCGCTGTAACGGGAAAATCCTTGGGTGGAGGGGTATGCATCTACGTTAACCAGCGTTGGTGCAGGTCTGTGATTTTGAGAGAATCTGTGTGTACTCCCGATATTGAACTGTTGTCGATTTCACTCCGCCCCTTCTACTTGCCCCGGGAGTTTCCACAAATATTTATTTCTGTTGTATACATCCACCCAAAGGCTAATGTGGAAAATGCCTCGGATATTTTATGTAAAGTGGTACACCGGCTTCAAAGCATCTCCCCTGATGCACCTAATATTGTGATGGGAGATTTTAATCATTGTAAAATGAAGACATCACTTATACATTTTGAACAATATGTGGACTGTCCTACCAGATATGGAAAATGTTTGGATCTTTGTTATGGGTCTATTAAGGGGGCATATAAGTCGTCATTAAGAGCCCCTTTGGGCAAGTCTGACCATCATGTTGTTTATTTAGCCCCTACTTATAAACCTGTTTTAAAAAGGGAAAAAACAGAGAAGAAATTAGTTCCTGTTTGGTCTGAAGACTCAATTCAAGAGTTGATGGGATGCTTTGAATGTACTGATTGGGACTTGTTCAAATCCGAATGTACTGACTTAGACGATCTTACTGAAACTGTGACTAGCTATATTGAATTTTGTGAAGACTTGGTAATTCATAAAAAAGCATGTATAGTTTTTCCAAACAATAAGCCTTGGATTACTAAACAAGTTAAAAATTCTATTAACTTAAGGAATATTTATTTTAAACAAGGCGATAGTATTCGGTACAAAGAGGCCAATAAACAAGTTAGAAATGAGGTGAAATTGGCAAAATTGCGGTACAAGGAAAAGATAGAAACTATGTTTACAAATGGAAAGTCTCATGTAGCTTGGGACGGAGTGAAGTCTATTATCGGAACTAAACAGAAGAGAAAATGTATTAGTTTTGGAGGGAAATCTGATTATGAATTAGCAGATGCTTTTAATTCGTTTTATGTACGTTTTGACAATCATGATTTTTCAAGAGAATTGTCTGAATATAG
Source organism: Scardinius erythrophthalmus (assembly GCF_964197995.2). Classification (NCBI taxonomy): domain Eukaryota; kingdom Metazoa; phylum Chordata; class Actinopteri; order Cypriniformes; family Leuciscidae; genus Scardinius; species Scardinius erythrophthalmus. Next base: position 474,675 of record NC_138244.1, read on the forward strand.
GGGAAATTCTGTGACTCAGAACACTCCTGTTAAAATTAAAATTAATGAGGCTGATGTACGTAGCTGTTTTAGTCAGGTCAAGGTTAGAAAGAGTCCAGGCCCTGACCACATTGGTGGTAGGTTGTTGAAAAACTGTGCAGAGCAGCTTTCAGGGATTTATTCATTTATTTTTAATGAATCATTAAAATTTTCTAAGGTCCCTCGTTTATGGAAAGATGCCATTGTGGTACCAATTGCGAAAAAAAGAAATTCTTCTTCACTTAAAGACTACAGGCCTGTTGCATTAACCTCCTTGATTATGAAATCTTTTGAAAAAATAGTAAGGAAGGAGATTTTAACCCTAACACAGTCAGCACTTGATCCTATGCAGTTTGCATATAGATCTGGTAGAGGAGTTGATGATGCCACTTGTACCTTGTTGAATATGATTTTAGGACATTTAGAAGGCAAGAAAAGTCATGCACGTTTGCTTTTTATAGATTTTTCTTCTGCTTTTAATTGTGTTCAGCCTCACATTTTGGCAAAGAAATTGATTGATACTTTTAAACTAGATCTAAATACTGTGTGCTGGTTGGTGGATTTTTTAACTAATAGATCCCAAAGAGTACGGGTCAATGGAGTGGTGTCGAATATTTTGATGTCCTCCACGGGTACGCCACAAGGTTGCGTTTTGTCTCCTCTTTTGTTTTCTTTATACACCGATGATTGTCGTAGTGCTTTTAATGGGAGACACATTGTTAAATTTGCGGACGACTCTGTGATTGTGTCTCTTCTCACTGAGTCTGAGCCAGATATTGGGCCAGTGATCGATAATTTTATTCAATGGTGTGATGATTCATTTTTAAATATTAATGCTTCAAAAACAAAAGAGATGCTTATTGACTTCCGTAAGAAGAGCTCTGCACCTGTGTTGCCTTCTATCATAAAGGGACAGCAGGTAGAAGTAGTCAAACAATATAAATATTTAGGGACTATAATTGACGATAAACTACAATTTGAGGAAAACACCGATATAATTAGAGGAAAAGCTCTTCAGCGTATGTATTTTTTAAGGAAACTTCGACTTTTTAACATGGATGTTTCTTTTATGAAAATGTTTTATACATGCTTCATTGAAGCCATTTTAAGTTTTTCCATCGTCTGCTGGTATGGTAACCTTAATTTAAAGAACAGGAGGAAGCTGACAAGCATTGTGACAATGTGCAGTAAGATAGTGGGGACCGATTTAAGGACTATCTCACAGATTTATGAGTGCAGGACAATTAGGAAGGGCCGGGTAGTGCTTTCTGATGTTACTCATCCATTGTGTGCTGAATTTCAACTCCTTCCTTCAGGGCGGAGATTTAGACTCCCCTTGTGTAAATCAAATAGATATAGAAATTCTTTCATACCGGCGGCAATTAAGTTTTTAAATGATTTTTTGTAATTCAAGGTGATTGATGTGTTGTGTTGTGTTGTTAATATGTGTATGTGTATACTACTGCTCCTACTGCTGTCTATACAAAGAATTGCCTTTAAGGACAATAAAGTTTAACTTAATTTTATGTAAGTATCTGCTATAGTGTTCTAAATATCTCATTGATTTACATTACAATTTACTATTTCACATGTCAGGCTTTACAGGATTAATAATGGTTCAAACTTTGCATTTTAAAGAATATTCATTTTAACAGTAAACCTCTGTTGTGCAGCACTTTGTTTGTCAAAAGATAAAAGGAATAGTTACATTTTCATTTGATTACATTTAAAGGATTATTCAATTGTTAATGTTTTATGACTTTGTTTGATTACCACCGTTTTTGATAATACATTTTAATTAAATCTAAAAAAAATAAAACAGACAAAACAGGATTTCCGAAAGGCTTATTCTGAAAGATTATTGTAATTTTAAATAAATAATCAAATGCTTAACTCCTATTCATTAGACATGCTTTTTGATTATTAAAATTCAATTAAGGAATCCAGAAAATTTTACACAGGAATTAAATTAAACGTGGGAAAAAATTCAACATATTTCTGCATTTATTACTCTGCACATATTCTGTACTTTTGACTGTCCTAAATCACAGCAGAAACTCCTGACTCCATTCAAACGACTGTTCTTTTCTGCTGATGTAATCAAGACCGTGTGGGCGGGGAAATTAATATTAGCCAATGATATCACACCGCAACATTCATTATCCAATCAAATCCTGATTTTTTTTCCGTTTTCTTGTTTTATATCCCATCGCTCTCAGTCTCTATATTCATGTAACACTTCTGAGGTTCACAGCGATCATCTACTTCACAGTAAAAGTCAAAAGTGTCTGGCAGGTCAAAGGTCACGCGGCCTGCTAATGTCACTCTCTCTTAAACGGCAACATCAAGCAGCCAAACACGGCAGGGTCAAAGGTCAAAGAGGTCGAGAGATATTGGGGGCCATTCTGATAAATAAAACACATTTGACTTCATTTAATCTCAACATGAACTTCCTCGAAACACCTAACTGTGATTTCATTCATCAAGATAAAGAGTAGTCGTTCTCGTTAGAGGTCCGAGCGACTGTTCTCAGTTTCTCTGACCAAGGACAGATCATTCTTTATTCATTAAGAGTTGCTCAAGAGTGTGTGTGTGTGTGTGTGTGTCTCATCAAACAGAGAGGATTTCAGCATCTGTGTGTTTATATCAGACACACACTGAAAACATGACGCTCTTCTGTGCTTCTGTCTCGTTTTCCAGCACTAATATCTCAACATTCTTACATCAAGACACATTTACTGGAGAAGCAGCAAAAGGACTGAAGATATGAAGACTTGCTTACAGAATAATGTCTCAATTCAGTCTCTCTTCTCTTTCTCTCACATTCTTTATCAGCTCATTTGAAGCCTGTGACTGCAGAGGTCAGAGGTCATGGAGGAGTAATTGGATAATGAGGCGTAATGACCTCTCCTGACCCGTCGAGTCACACTGACACTCTGTCAACCACAAACTCTCTTCATGATGATGCATGTGTTCAGAAAACAGGCCTAATATCCTCAGTCATGGTTCTCCTCAAGTATCTTGATTTAAAGCTGCAGTCCGTAACTTTTTTTGGGTTAAAATGATCCAAAACACATGTTTGAGCAAGTACATACCCAGAACTCTCTGCTTGCCGTAGCTCGATTCAAAATGGTAAGCTTGTAATAATGTTTTTAATTCCAGTGGTACTGGCGGATTTCTGCGGTGAATCCAATTGCAGATT
>NC_138244.1:485394-487894 GCF_964197995.2 Scardinius erythrophthalmus
CACACACACACACACACACACACACACCTTCACTGGGGGACCGTGGTTCACTACTGTACTCACTGCTGCCACCTGATCACACACACACACACTCACAGACACACACGCCTTCACCGGGGGACCGTGGTTCACTACTGTACTCACTGCTGCCACCTGATCACACACACACACACACTCACACACACACACACGCCTTCACCGGGGGACCGTGGTTCACTACTGTACTCACTGCTGCCACCTGATCACACACACACACACACACACACACACACACACACACCTTCACTGGGGGACCGTGGTTCACTACTGTACTCACAGCTGCCACCTGATCACACACACACACACACACACACACACGCCTTCACTGGGGGACCGTGGTTCACTACTGTACTCACTGCTGCCACCTGATCACACACTCACACACACACACACACACACACGCCTTCACTGGGGGACCGTGGTTCACTACTGTACTCACTGCTGCCACCTGATCACACACACACACACACTCACACACACACACACGCCTTCACCGGGGGACCGTGGTTCACTACTGTACTCACTGCTGCCACCTGATCACACACACACACACTCACAGACACACACGCCTTCACCGGGGGACCGTGGTTCACTACTGTACTCACTGCTGCCACCTGATCACACACACACACACACTCACACACACACACACGCCTTCACCGGGGGACCGTGGTTCACTACTGTACTCACTGCTGCCACCTGATCACACACACACACACACACACACACACACCTTCACTGGGGGACCGTGGTTCACTACTGTACTCACAGCTGCCACCTGATCACACACACACACACACACACACACACGCCTTCACTGGGGGACCGTGGTTCACTACTGTACTCACTGCTGCCACCTGATCACACACTCACACACACACACACACACACACGCCTTCACTGGGGGACCGTGGTTCACTACTGTACTCACTGCTGCCACCTGATCACACACACACACTCACACACACACACGCCTTCACCGGGGGACCGTGGTTCACTACTGTACTCACTGCTGCCACCTGATCACACACACACACACTCACACACACACACACACACACACGCCTTCACCGGGGGACCGTGGTTCACTACTGTACTCACTGCTGCCACCTGATCACACACACACACTCACACACACACACACACACACGCCTTCACCGGGGGACCGTGGTTCACTACTGTACTCACAGCTGCCACCTGGTGGAGGAGCATCAAACTGCTGATCTCACACACACACTCACACTCACTCACACACACACGCCTTCACTGCTATTCTCTACACTTTCCCTCAGACTCTTTGTCAAAATTCTTTAATTTCTACTTTTTATATCATAAATAAAAAATGTCCATCTCATAATTATGACTTTGTAAGTCATAATTTCACCTTATGACATACTTATATTTAGAAGTCAAAATTAATTTTTTTCATGTCATAAGTTACTAAATTAAGATTTAGTATGTCATAATTTCGACTTCTTATGTCATAATTGATCAAAAGTCAACATTATAATATTATAATTTTGAAAAAAGTCAATTCAAAATATAAAAAAAGTCATAATTGTAACTTTTTAAATTCACAATTTTGACTTAGTATGTAATAATTGACGCATAATTTCAAACATTTTTGATCTCATAATTATGACTTAGGATGTCATCATTTTGATTTAGTTAGTCAGTTTAAAATTTTAATTTTGTCTTTTGCATGGTTTATTATTATTTTCCTGCGCCGCAGCGCTGCATCGAGACTCACACACACACACACACACACACACACACACACACACACACACACACACACACACACACACACACACACACACACACACACACACACACACAGACACACAGACACACAGACACACACACACACAGACACAGGATCAGAACCGCAGGATCCTGAGCCGTACCTTGGGGCAGTCGGGGTTCCTGGCGGTGTGGATCAGCAGGTCCGAGCCGATCTTCTCCCTGTGCAGAGGCAGAACCCTGAGCAACACACTCACACCGGGACTTTATCAGGCCTCGTCCTCACTGCAGGTCTAGAGGCCCAATTCTGATCTGTTGCCTATATCCGATATATATTTTTATACTCTTTGTTTACACGTTCTTTCAACTGTGACCCATATCATGTGTTTACACTTGCCATAGGCTACTATCTGAAACATATCATGTTTAAAGGGTTAAATTCTCTTGCACAGATGGACGAACACCAGGGATGCTTCATGCTCTGCGATAAGTTGCCAAACACCAGTTTTGAATAAGAAACAATGTCTATAAAACTCGTTAAAACTCCACGAATCACAAGCGTATCGGTGAGAACATTCAGGGTTTCTCTCGTCGTTAAACCGCGGAGACGTCTCTAATGCCTCAGACCCGATCTGCTGTTTACATGACAGTCGCATTGGCACATATCCGATTTATTTCCACATATGAACGAGGCCTGAAACCGATCTGGAAATATCCG
>NC_138244.1:495394-503147 GCF_964197995.2 Scardinius erythrophthalmus
CACTGCGCTGGTGTTGCTCTGAGTGTGTGTGTGTGTGTGAGGACTGACCTGGACGGCCACGGCTCGGGTCTCTGCACTGTGCTGGTGTTGCTCTGAGTGTGTGTGTGTGTGTGAGGACTGACCTGGACGGCCACGGCTCGGGTCTCTGCACTGTGCTGGTGTTGCTCTGAGTGTGTGTGTGTGTGAGGACTGACCTTGACGGCCACGGCTCGGGTCTCTGCACTGCGCTGGTGTTGCTCTGAGTGTGTGTGTGTGTGAGGACTGACCTGGACGGCCACGGCTCGGGTCTCTGCACTGTGCTGGTGTTGCTCTGAGTGTGTGTGTGTGTGAGGACTGACCTGGACGGCCACGGCTCGGGTCTCTGCACTGTGCTGGTGTTGCTCTGAGTGTGTGTGTGTGTGAGGACTGACCTGAACGGCCACGGCTCGGGTCTCTGCACTGCGCTGGTGTTGCTCTGAGTGTGTGTGTGTGTGAGGACTGACCTTGACGGCCACGGCTCGGGTCTCTGCACTGCGCTGGTGTTGCTCTGAGTGTGTGTGTGTGTGAGGACTGACCTGGACGGCCACGGCTCGGGTCTCTGCACTGCGCTGGTGTTGCTCTGAGTGTGTGTGTGTGTGAGGACTGACCTGGACGGCCACGGCTCGGGTCTCTGCACTGCGCTGGTGTTGCTCTGAGTGTGTGTGTGTGTGAGGACTGACCTGGACGGCCACGGCTCGGGTCTCTGCACTGCGCTGGTGTTGCTCTGAGTGTGTGTGTGTGTGAGGACTGACCTGGACGGCCACGGCTCGGGTCTCTGCACTGCGCTGGTGTTGCTCTGAGTGTGTGTGTGTGTGAGGACTGACCTGGACGGCCACGGCTCGGGTCTCTGCACTGCGCTGGTGTTGCTCTGAGTGTGTGTGTGTGTGAGGACTGACCTTGACGGCCACGGCTCGGGTCTCTGCACTGTGCTGGTGTTGCTCTGAGTGTGTGTGTGTGTGAGGACTGACCTGGACGGCCACGGCTCGGGTCTCTGCACTGCGCTGGTGTTGCTCTGAGTGTGTGTGTGTGTGAGGACTGACCTGGACGGCCACGGCTCGGGTCTCTGCACTGCGCTGGTGTTGCTCTGAGTGTGTGTGTGTGTGAGGACTGACCTTGACGGCCACGGCTCGGGTCTCTGCACTGTGCTGGTGTTGCTCTGAGTGTGTGTGTGTGTGAGGACTGACCTGGACAGCCACGGCTCGGGTCTCTGCACTGCGCTGGTGTTGCTCTGAGTGTGTGTGTGTGTGAGGACTGACCTTGACGGCCACGGCTCGGGTCTCTGCACTGTGCTGGTGTTGCTCTGAGTGTGTGTGTGTGTGAGGACTGACCTTGACGGCCACGGCTCGGGTCTCTGCACTGTGCTGGTGTTGCTCTGAGTGTGTGTGTGTGTGTGTGTGTGTGAGGACTGACCTGGACGGCCACGGCTCGGGTCTCTGCACTGCGCTGGTGTTGCTCTGAGTGTGTGTGTGTGTGAGGACTGACCTGGACGGCCACGGCTCGGGTCTCTGCACTGTGCTGGTGTTGCTCTGAGTGTGTGTGTGTGTGAGGACTGACCTTGACGGCCACGGCTCGGGTCTCTGCACTGTGCTGGTGTTGCTCTGAGTGTGTGTGTGTGTGAGGACTGACCTGGACAGCCACGGCTCGGGTCTCTGCACTGCGCTGGTGTTGCTCTGAGTGTGTGTGTGTGTGAGGACTGACCTTGACGGCCACGGCTCGGGTCTCTGCACTGTGCTGGTGTTGCTCTGAGTGTGTGTGTGTGTGAGGACTGACCTTGACGGCCACGGCTCGGGTCTCTGCACTGTGCTGGTGTTGCTCTGAGTGTGTGTGTGTGTGAGGACTGACCTGGACGGCCACGGCTCGGGTCTCTGCACTGCGCTGGTGTTGCTCTGAGTGTGTGTGTGTGTGAGGACTGACCTTGACGGCCACGGCTCGGGTCTCTGCACTGCGCTGGTGTTGCTCTGAGTGTGTGTGTGTGTGAGGACTGACCTGGACGGCCACGGCTCGGGTCTCTGCACTGCGCTGGTGTTGCTCTGAGTGTGTGTGTGTGTGAGGACTGACCTTGACGGCCACGGCTCGGGTCTCTGCACTGTGCTGGTGTTGCTCTGAGTGTGTGTGTGTGTGAGGACTGACCTGGACGGCCACGGCTCGGGTCTCTGCACTGTGCTGGTGTTGCTCTGAGTGTGTGTGTGTGTGAGGACTGACCTGGACGGCCACGGCTCGGGTCTCTGCACTGTGCTGGTGTTGCTCTGAGTGTGTGTGTGTGTGAGGACTGACCTGGACAGCCACGGCTCGGGTCTCTGCACTGTGCTGGTGTTGCTCTGAGTGTGTGTGTGTGTGAGGACTGACCTTGACGGCCACGGCTCGGGTCTCTGCACTGTGCTGGTGTTGCTCTGAGTGTGTGTGTGTGTGAGGACTGACCTTGACGGCCACGGCTCGGGTCTCTGCACTGTGCTGGTGTTGCTCTGAGTGTGTGTGTGTGTGAGGACTGACCTGGACGGCCACGGCTCGGGTCTCTGCACTGCGCTGGTGTTGCTCTGAGTGTGTGTGTGTGTGAGGACTGACCTTGACGGCCACGGCTCGGGTCTCTGCACTGCGCTGGTGTTGCTCTGAGTGTGTGTGTGTGTGAGGACTGACCTGGACGGCCACGGCTCGGGTCTCTGCACTGTGCTGGTGTTGCTCTGAGTGTGTGTGTGTGTGAGGACTGACCTTGACGGCCACGGCTCGGGTCTCTGCACTGTGCTGGTGTTGCTCTGAGTGTGTGTGTGTGTGAGGACTGACCTGGACGGCCACGGCTCGGGTCTCTGCACTGTGCTGGTGTTGCTCTGAGTGTGTGTGTGTGTGAGGACTGACCTGAACGGCCACGGCTCGGGTCTCTGCACTGTGCTGGTGTTGCTCTGAGTGTGTGTGTGTGTGAGGACTGACCTTGATGGCCACGGCTCGGGTCTCTGCACTGCGCTGGTGTTGCTCTGAGTGTGTGTGTGTGTGAGGACTGACCTGGACGGCCCCGGCTCGGGTCTCTGCACTGTGCTGGTGTTGCTCTGAGTGTGTGTGTGTGTGAGGACTGACCTGGACGGCCACGGCTCGGGTCTCTGCACTGTGCTGGTGTTGCTCTGAGTGTGTGTGTGTGTGAGGACTGACCTGGACGGCCACGGCTCGGGTCTCTGCACTGTGCTGGTGTTGCTCTGAGTGTGTGTGTGTGTGAGGACTGACCTTGACGGCCACGGCTCGGGTCTCTGCACTGTGCTGGTGTTGCTCTGAGTGTGTGTGTGTGTGAGGACTGACCTTGACGGCCACGGCTCGGGTCTCTGCACTGTGCTGGTGTTGCTCTGAGTGTGTGTGTGTGTGAGGACTGACCTGGACGGCCCCGGCTCGGGTCTCTGCACTGTGCTGGTGTTGCTCTGAGTGTGTGTGTGTGTGAGGACTGACCTTGACGGCCACGGCTCGGGTCTCTGCACTGTGCTGGTGTTGCTCTGAGTGTGTGTGTGTGTGAGGACTGACCTGAACGGCCACGGCTCGGGTCTCTGCACTGTGCTGGTGTTGCTCTGAGTGTGTGTGTGTGTGAGGACTGACCTGGACGGCCACGGCTCGGGTCTCTGCACTGCGCTGGTGTTGCTCTGAGTGTGTGTGTGTGTGAGGACTGACCTTGACGGCCACGGCTCGGGTCTCTGCACTGTGCTGGTGTTGCTCTGAGTGTGTGTGTGTGTGAGGACTGACCTGGACGGCCACGGCTCGGGTCTCTGCACTGCGCTGGTGTTGCTCTGAGTGTGTGTGTGTGTGAGGACTGACCTTGACGGCCACGGCTCGGGTCTCTGCACTGTGCTGGTGTTGCTCTGAGTGTGTGTGTGTGTGAGGACTGACCTGGACGGCCACGGCTCGGGTCTCTGCACTGCGCTGGTGTTGCTCTGAGTGTGTGTGTGTGTGAGGACTGACCTTGACGGCCACGGCTCGGGTCTCTGCACTGCGCTGGTGTTGCTCTGAGTGTGTGTGTGTGTGAGGACTGACCTTGACGGCCACGGCTCGGGTCTCTGCACTGCGCTGGTGTTGCTCTGAGTGTGTGTGTGTGTGAGGACTGACCTTGACGGCCACGGCTCGGGTCTCTGCACTGCGCTGGTGTTGCTCTGAGTGTGTGTGTGTGTGAGGACTGACCTGGACGGCCACGGCTCGGGTCTCTGCACTGTGCTGGTGTTGCTCTGAGTGTGTGTGTGTGTGAGGACTGACCTTGACGGCCACGGCTCGGGTCTCTGCACTGCGCTGGTGTTGCTCTGAGTGTGTGTGTGTGTGAGGACTGACCTGGACGGCCACGGCTCGGGTCTCTGCACTGTGCTGGTGTTGCTCTGAGTGTGTGTGTGTGTGAGGACTGACCTTGACGGCCACGGCTCGGGTCTCTGCACTGTGCTGGTGTTGCTCTGAGTGTGTGTGTGTGTGAGGACTGACCTTGACGGCCACGGCTCGGGTCTCTGCACTGTGCTGGTGTTGCTCTGAGTGTGTGTGTGTGAGGACTGACCTTGACGGCCACGGCTCGGGTCTCTGCACTGTGCTGGTGTTGCTCTGAGTGTGTGTGTGTGTGTGTGTGAGGACTGACCTGGACGGCCACGGCTCGGGTCTCTGCACTGTGCTGGTGTTGCTCTGAGTGTGTGTGTGTGTGAGGACTGACCTTGATGGCCACGGCTCGGGTCTCTGCACTGTGCTGGTGTTGCTCTGAGTGTGTGTGTGTGTGAGGACTGACCTTGACGGCCACGGCTCGGGTCTCTGCACTGCGCTGGTGTTGCTCTGAGTGTGTGTGTGTGTGAGGACTGACCTTGACGGCCACGGCTCGGGTCTCTGCACTGTGCTGGTGTTGCTCTGAGTGTGTGTGTGTGTGAGGACTGACCTTGACGGCCACGGCTCGGGTCTCTGCACTGTGCTGGTGTTGCTCTGAGTGTGTGTGTGTGTGAGGACTGACCTGGACGGCCACGGCTCGGGTCTCTGCACTGTGCTGGTGTTGCTCTGAGTGTGTGTGTGTGTGAGGACTGACCTTGACGGCCACGGCTCGGGTCTCTGCACTGTGCTGGTGTTGCTCTGAGTGTGTGTGTGTGTGAGGACTGACCTGGACGGCCACGGCTCGGGTCTCTGCACTGCGCTGGTGTTGCTCTGAGTGTGTGTGTGTGTGAGGACTGACCTTGACGGCCACGGCTCGGGTCTCTGCACTGTGCTGGTGTTGCTCTGAGTGTGTGTGTGTGTGAGGACTGACCTGGACGGCCACGGCTCGGGTCTCTGCACTGCGCTGGTGTTGCTCTGAGTGTGTGTGTGTGTGAGGACTGACCTGGACGGCCACGGCTCGGGTCTCTGCACTGTGCTGGTGTTGCTCTGAGTGTGTGTGTGTGTGAGGACTGACCTGGACGGCCACGGCTCGGGTCTCTGCACTGCGCTGGTGTTGCTCTGAGTGTGTGTGTGTGTGAGGACTGACCTTGACGGCCACGGCTCGGGTCTCTGCACTGTGCTGGTGTTGCTCTGAGTGTGTGTGTGTGTGAGGACTGACCTTGACGGCCACGGCTCGGGTCTCTGCACTGTGCTGGTGTTGCTCTGAGTGTGTGTGTGTGTGTGTGTGTGAGGACTGACCTGGACGGCCACGGCTCGGGTCTCTGCACTGTGCTGGTGTTGCTCTGAGTGTGTGTGTGTGTGAGGACTGACCTGGACGGCCACGGCTCGGGTCTCTGCACTGCGCTGGTGTTGCTCTGAGTGTGTGTGTGTGTGAGGACTGACCTTGACGGCCACGGCTCGGGTCTCTGCACTGTGCTGGTGTTGCTCTGAGTGTGTGTGTGTGTGAGGACTGACCTGGATGGCCACGGCTCGGGTCTCTGCACTGCGCTGGTGTTGCTCTGAGTGTGTGTGTGTGTGAGGACTGACCTGAACGGCCACGGCTCGGGTCTCTGCACTGTGCTGGTGTTGCTCTGAGTGTGTGTGTGTGTGAGGACTGACCTGACGGCCACGGCTCGGGTCTCTGCACTGTGCTGGTGTTGCTCTGAGTGTGTGTGTGTGTGAGGACTGACCTGGACGGCCACGGCTCGGGTCTCTGCACTGTGCTGGTGTTGCTCTGAGTGTGTGTGTGTGTGAGGACTGACCTGGACGGCCACGGCTCGGGTCTCTGCACTGCGCTGGTGTTGCTCTGAGTGTGTGTGTGTGTGAGGACTGACCTTGACGGCCACGGCTCGGGTCTCTGCACTGTGCTGGTGTTGCTCTGAGTGTGTGTGTGTGTGAGGACTGACCTTGACGGCCACGGCTCGGGTCTCTGCACTGTGCTGGTGTTGCTCTGAGTGTGTGTGTGTGGTGTGTGTGAGGACTGACCTTGACGGCCACGGCTCGGGTCTCTGCACTGCGCTGGTGTTGCTCTGAGTGTGTGTGTGTGTGAGGACTGACCTTGACGGCCACGGCTCGGGTCTCTGCACTGTGCTGGTGTTGCTCTGAGTGTGTGTGTGTGTGAGGACTGACCTTGACGGCCACGGCTCGGGTCTCTGCACTGTGCTGGTGTTGCTCTGAGTGTGTGTGTGTGTGAGGACTGACCTTGACGGCCACGGCTCGGGTCTCTGCACTGTGCTGGTGTTGCTCTGAGTGTGTGTGTGTGTGAGGACTGACCTTGACGGCCACGGCTCGGGTCTCTGCACTGTGCTGGTGTTGCTCTGAGTGTGTGTGTGTGTGAGGACTGACCTGGACGGCCACGGCTCGGGTCTCTGCACTGTGCTGGTGTTGCTCTGAGTGTGTGTGTGTGTGAGGACTGACCTTGACGGCCACGGCTCGGGTCTCTGCACTGTGCTGGTGTTGCTCTGAGTGTGTGTGTGTGTGAGGACTGACCTTGACGGCCACGGCTCGGGTCTCTGCACTGTGCTGGTGTTGCTCTGAGTGTGTGTGTGTGTGAGGACTGACCTTGACGGCCACGGCTCGGGTCTCTGCACTGCGCTGGTGTTGCTCTGAGTGTGTGTGTGTGTGAGGACTGACCTGGACGGCCACGGCTCGGGTCTCTGCACTGTGCTGGTGTTGCTCTGAGTGTGTGTGTGTGTGAGGACTGACCTTGACGGCCACGGCTCGGGTCTCTGCACTGTGCTGGTGTTGCTCTGAGTGTGTGTGTGTGTGAGGACTGACCTTGACGGCCACGGCTCGGGTCTCTGCACTGTGCTGGTGTTGCTCTGAGTGGTGTGTGTGTGTGAGGACTGACCTGGACGGCCACGGCTCGGGTCTCTGCACTGTGCTGGTGTTGCTCTGAGTGTGTGTGTGTGTGAGGACTGACCTTGACGGCCACGGCTCGGGTCTCTGCACTGCGCTGGTGTTGCTCTGAGTGTGTGTGTGTGTGAGGACTGACCTTGACGGCCACGGCTCGGGTCTCTGCACTGTGCTGGTGTTGCTCTGAGTGTGTGTGTGTGTGAGGACTGACCTTGACGGCCACGGCTCGGGTCTCTGCACTGCGCTGGTGTTGCTCTGAGTGTGTGTGTGTGTGAGGACTGACCTGACGGCCACGGCTCGGGTCTCTGCACTGGGCTGGTGTTGCTCTGAGTGTGTGTGTGTGTGAGGACTGACCTTGAACGGCCACGGCTCGGGTCTCTGCACTGCGCTGGTGTTGCTCTGAGTGTGTGTGTGTGTGACCCCACGGCTCGGGTCTCTGCACTGCGCTGGTGTTGCTCTGAGTGTGTGTGTGTGTGAGGACTGACCTGGACGGCCACGGCTCGGGTCTCTGCACCTGCTCGCTGGTGTTGCTCTGAGTGTG
>NC_138244.1:503347-675847 GCF_964197995.2 Scardinius erythrophthalmus
GTCAGTTTCAACTTCTCATAATCATGATTTATGTCATAATTTCAACTTTTTTCTCATCACTGATACAAAAAGTCAAAATTATGACGTCATTTATTTGACCGTGTCTACTTTTTGATCTCATATTTATGACTTACTATATTTTTTTGAGACCTTTAATGTTGACTTTAATTATGATGTGTCAATTTCTACTGTTAATTTCAAAATAATTGTTCATAATTAGGATTGTGTTTACTCAGATTCCCATGCATGTGTTACTGTCATTTACAGCAGCTCTTCATGCGGGTCTCTGCACTGCGCTGGTGTTGCTCTGAGTGTGTGTGTGTGTGAGGACTGACCTGGACGCCCACGGCTCGGGTCTTTGCATTGTGCTGGGGTTGTGCTCTGAGTGTGTGTGTGTGTGTGAGGACTGACCTGGACGGCCACGGCTCGGGTCTCTGCACTGTGCTGGTGTTGCTCTGAGTGTGTGTGTGTGTGTGAGACTGACCTTGGACGGCCACGGCTCGGGTCTCTGCTCGGGCTGGTGTTGCTCTGAGTGTGTTGTGTGTGTGAGGACTGACCTTGACGGCCACGGCTCGGGTCTCTGCACTGCGCTGGTGTTGCTCTGAGTGTGTGTGTGTGTGAGGACTGACCTGGACGGCCACGGCTCGGGTCTCTGCACTGTGCTGGTGTTGCTCTGAGTGGTGTGTGTGTGTGGGCCGGGTGTTGCTCTGAGTGTGTGGGTGTGTGAGGACTGACCTGGACCGGCCACGGCTCGGTCTCTGCACTGTGCTGGTGTTGCTCTGAGTGTGTTGTGTGTGTGAGGACCTGGACGCCACGGCTCGGGTCTCTGCACTGCGCTGGTGTTGCTCTGAGTGTGTGTGTGTGTGAGGACTGACCTTGACGGCCACGGCTCGTCTCTGCACTGCGCTGTGTTGCTCTGGTGTGTGTGTGAGGACTGACCTTGACGGGCCACGGCTCGGGTCTCTGCACTGCGCTGGTGTTGCTCTGAGTGTGTGTGTGTGTGAGGACTGACCTTGACGGCCACGGCTCGGGTCTCTGCACTGCGCTGGTGTTGCTCTGAGTGTGTGTGTGTGTGTGAGGACTGACCTGGACGGCCACGGCTCGGGTCTCTGCACTGTGCTGGTGTTGCTCTGAGTGTGTGTGTGTGTGAGGACTGACCTGGACGGCCACGGCTCGGGTCTCTGCACTGCGCTGGTGTTGCTCTGAGTGTGTGTGTGTGTGAGGACTGACCTGGACGGCCACGGCTCGGGTCTCTGCACTGCGCTGGTGTTGCTCTGAGTGTGTGTGTGTGTGAGGACTGACCTGGACGGCCACGGCTCGGGTCTCTGCACTGTGCTGGTGTTGCTCTGAGTGTGTGTGTGTGTGAGGACTGACCTGGACGGCCACGGCTCGGGTCTCTGCACTGCGCTGGTGTTGCTCTGAGTGTGTGTGTGTGTGAGGACTGACCTGGACGGCCACGGCTCGGGTCTCTGCACTGCGCTGGTGTTGCTCTGAGTGTGTGTGTGTGTGAGGACTGACCTTGACGGCCACGGCTCGGGTCTCTGCACTGCGCTGGTGTTGCTCTGAGTGTGTGTGTGTGTGAGGACTGACCTGGACGGCCACGGCTCGGGTCTCTGCACTGCGCTGGTGTTGCTCTGAGTGTGTGTGTGTGTGAGGACTGACCTGGACGGCCACGGCTCGGGTCTCTGCACTGTGCTGGTGTTGCTCTGAGTGTGTGTGTGTGTGAGGACTGACCTGGACGGCCACGGCTCGGGTCTCTGCACTGCGCTGGTGTTGCTCTGAGTGTGTGTGTGTGTGAGGACTGACCTTGGACGGCCACGGCTCGGGTCTCTGCACTGCGCTGGTGTTGCTCTGAGTGTGTGTGTGTGTGAGGACTGACCTGGACGGCCACGGCTCGGGTCTCTGCACTGTGCTGGTGTTGCTCTGAGTGTGTGTGTGTGTGAGGACTGACCTGGACGGCCACGGCTCGGGTCTCTGCACTGCGCTGGTGTTGCTCTGAGTGTGTGTGTGTGTGAGGACTGACCTGGACGGCCACGGCTCGGGTCTCTGCACTGCGCTGGTGTTGCTCTGAGTGTGTGTGTGTGTGAGGACTGACCTTGACGGCCACGGCTCGGGTCTCTGCACTGTGCTGGTGTTGCTCTGAGTGTGTGTGTGTGTGAGGACTGACCTGGACGGCCACGGCTCGGGTCTCTGCACTGCGCTGGTGTTGCTCTGAGTGTGTGTGTGTGTGAGGACTGACCTTGACGGCCACGGCTCGGGTCTCTGCACTGTGCTGGTGTTGCTCTGAGTGTGTGTGTGTGTGTGAGGACTGACCTGGACGGCCACGGCTCGGGTCTCTGCACTGCGCTGGTGTTGCTCTGAGTGTGTGTGTGTGTGAGGACTGACCTGGACGGCCACGGCTCGGGTCTCTGCACTGTGCTGGTGTTGCTCTGAGTGTGTGTGTGTGTGAGGACTGACCTTGACGGCCACGGCTCGGGTCTCTGCACTGTGCTGGTGTTGCTCTGAGTGTGTGTGTGTGTGAGGACTGACCTGGACGGCCACGGCTCGGGTCTCTGCACTGTGCTGGTGTTGCTCTGAGTGTGTGTGTGTGTGAGGACTGACCTGGACGGCCACGGCTCGGGTCTCTGCACTGTGCTGGTGTTGCTCTGAGTGTGTGTGTGTGTGAGGACTGACCTTGACGGCCACGGCTCGGGTCTCTGCACTGTGCTGGTGTTGCTCTGAGTGTGTGTGTGTGTGAGGACTGACCTGGACGGCCACGGCTCGGGTCTCTGCACTGTGCTGGTGTTGCTCTGAGTGTGTGTGTGTGTGAGGACTGACCTTGGACGGCCACGGCTCGGGTCTCTGCACTGCGCTGGTGTTGCTCTGAGTGTGTGTGTGTGTGAGGACTGACCTTGACGGCCACGGCTCGGGTCTCTGCACTGCGCTGGTGTTGCTCTGAGTGTGTGTGTGTGTGAGGACTGACCTTGACGGCCACGGCTCGGGTCTCTGCACTGTGCTGGTGTTGCTCTGAGTGTGTGTGTGTGTGAGGACTGACCTGGACGGCCACGGCTCGGGTCTCTGCACTGTGCTGGTGTTGCTCTGAGTGTGTGTGTGTGTGAGGACTGACCTGGACGGCCACGGCTCGGGTCTCTGCACTGTGCTGGTGTTGCTCTGAGTGTGTGTGTGTGTGAGGACTGACCTGGACGGCCACGGCTCGGGTCTCTGCACTGTGCTGGTGTTGCTCTGAGTGTGTGTGTGTGTGAGGACTGACCTTGACGGCCACGGCTCGGGTCTCTGCACTGCGCTGGTGTTGCTCTGAGTGTGTGTGTGTGTGAGGACTGACCTTGACGGCCACGGCTCGGGTCTCTGCACTGTGCTGGTGTTGCTCTGAGTGTGTGTGTGTGTGAGGACTGACCTGGACGGCCACGGCTCGGGTCTCTGCACTGTGCTGGTGTTGCTCTGAGTGTGTGTGTGTGTGAGGACTGACCTTGACGGCCACGGCTCGGGTCTCTGCACTGTGCTGGTGTTGCTCTGAGTGTGTGTGTGTGTGAGGACTGACCTGGACGGCCACGGCTCGGGTCTCTGCACTGTGCTGGTGTTGCTCTGAGTGTGTGTGTGTGTGAGGACTGACCTTGACGGCCACGGCTCGGGTCTCTGCACTGTGCTGGTGTTGCTCTGAGTGTGTGTGTGTGTGAGGACTGACCTGGACGGCCACGGCTCGGGTCTCTGCACTGTGCTGGTGTTGCTCTGAGTGTGTGTGTGTGTGAGGACTGACCTGGACGGCCACGGCTCGGGTCTCTGCACTGTGCTGGTGTTGCTCTGAGTGTGTGTGTGTGTGAGGACTGACCTTGACGGCCACGGCTCGGGTCTCTGCACTGTGCTGGTGTTGCTCTGAGTGTGTGTGTGTGTGAGGACTGACCTGGACGGCCACGGCTCGGGTCTCTGCACTGTGCTGGTGTTGCTCTGAGTGTGTGTGTGTGTGAGGACTGACCTTGACGGCCACGGCTCGGGTCTCTGCACTGTGCTGGTGTTGCTCTGAGTGTGTGTGTGTGTGAGGACTGACCTTGACGGCCACGGCTCGGGTCTCTGCACTGCGCTGGTGTTGCTCTGAGTGTGTGTGTGTGTGAGGACTGACCTTGACGGCCACGGCTCGGGTCTCTGCACTGTGCTGGTGTTGCTCTGAGTGTGTGTGTGTGTGAGGACTGACCTGGACGGCCACGGCTCGGGTCTCTGCACTGTGCTGGTGTTGCTCTGAGTGTGTGTGTGTGTGAGGACTGACCTGGACGGCCACGGCTCGGGTCTCTGCACTGTGCTGGTGTTGCTCTGAGTGTGTGTGTGTGTGAGGACTGACCTTGACGGCCACGGCTCGGGTCTCTGCACTGTGCTGGTGTTGCTCTGAGTGTGTGTGTGTGTGAGGACTGACCTGGACGGCCACGGCTCGGGTCTCTGCACTGTGCTGGTGTTGCTCTGAGTGTGTGTGTGTGTGAGGACTGACCTGGACGGCCACGGCTCGGGTCTCTGCACTGTGCTGGTGTTGCTCTGAGTGTGTGTGTGTGTGAGGACTGACCTTGACGGCCACGGCTCGGGTCTCTGCACTGTGCTGGTGTTGCTCTGAGTGTGTGTGTGTGTGAGGACTGACCTGGACGGCCACGGCTCGGGTCTCTGCACTGTGCTGGTGTTGCTCTGAGTGTGTGTGTGTGTGAGGACTGACCTTGACGGCCACGGCTCGGGTCTCTGCACTGCGCTGGTGTTGCTCTGAGTGTGTGTGTGTGTGAGGACTGACCTTGACGGCCACGGCTCGGGTCTCTGCACTGTGCTGGTGTTGCTCTGAGTGTGTGTGTGTGTGAGGACTGACCTTGACGGCCACGGCTCGGGTCTCTGCACTGCGCTGGTGTTGCTCTGAGTGTGTGTGTGTGTGAGGACTGACCTGGACGGCCACGGCTCGGGTCTCTGCACTGTGCTGGTGTTGCTCTGAGTGTGTGTGTGTGTGAGGACTGACCTTGACGGCCACGGCTCGGGTCTCTGCACTGCGCTGGTGTTGCTCTGAGTGTGTGTGTGTGTGAGGACTGACCTGGACGGCCACGGCTCGGGTCTCTGCACTGCGCTGGTGTTGCTCTGAGTGTGTGTGTGTGTGAGGACTGACCTTGACGGCCACGGCTCGGGTCTCTGCACTGTGCTGGTGTTGCTCTGAGTGTGTGTGTGTGTGAGGACTGACCTTGACGGCCACGGCTCGGGTCTCTGCACTGTGCTGGTGTTGCTCTGAGTGTGTGTGTGTGTGAGGACTGACCTGGACGGCCACGGCTCGGGTCTCTGCACTGTGCTGGTGTTGCTCTGAGTGTGTGTGTGTGTGAGGACTGACCTTGACGGCCACGGCTCGGGTCTCTGCACTGTGCTGGTGTTGCTCTGAGTGTGTGTGTGTGTGAGGACTGACCTTGACGGCCACGGCTCGGGTCTCTGCACTGTGCTGGTGTTGCTCTGAGTGTGTGTGTGTGTGAGGACTGAACCTTCCTTCATTGAACGGCCACGGCTCGGGTCTCTGCACTGTGCTGGTGTTGCTCTGAGTGTGTGTGTGTGTGAGGACTGACCTTGACGGCCACGGCTCGGGTCTCTGCACTGTGCTGGTGTTGCTCTGAGTGTGTGTGTGTGTGAGGACTGACCTTGACGGCCACGGCTCGGGTCTCTGCACTGTGCTGGTGTTGCTCTGAGTGTGTGTGTGTGTGAGGACTGACCTTGACGGCCACGGCTCGGGTCTCTGCACTGTGCTGGTGTTGCTCTGAGTGTGTGTGTGTGTGAGGACTGACCTTGACGGCCACGGCTCGGGTCTCTGCACTGTGCTGGTGTTGCTCTGAGTGTGTGTGTGTGTGAGGACTGACCTGGACGGCCACGGCTCGGGTCTCTGCACTGTGCTGGTGTTGCTCTGAGTGTGTGTGTGTGTGAGGACTGACCTTGACGGCCACGGCTCGGGTCTCTGCACTGTGCTGGTGTTGCTCTGAGTGTGTGTGTGTGTGAGGACTGACCTGGACGGCCACGGCTCGGGTCTCTGCACTGCGCTGGTGTTGCTCTGAGTGTGTGTGTGTGTGAGGACTGACCTTGACGGCCACGGCTCGGGTCTCTGCACTGTGCTGGTGTTGCTCTGAGTGTGTGTGTGTGTGAGGACTGACCTGGACGGCCACGGCTCGGGTCTCTGCACTGCTGCTGGTGTTGCTCTGAGTGTGTGTGTGTGTGAGGACTGACCTTGACGGCCACGGCTCGGGTCTCTGCACTGTGCTGGTGTTGCTCTGAGTGTGTGTGTGTGTGAGGACTGACCTGGACGGCCACGGCTCGGGTCTCTGCACTGCGCTGGTGTTGCTCTGAGTGTGTGTGTGTGTGAGGACTGACCTTGACGGCCACGGCTCGGGTCTCTGCACTGTGCTGGTGTTGCTCTGAGTGTGTGTGTGTGTGAGGACTGACCTTGACGGCCACGGCTCGGGTCTCTGCACTGTGCTGGTGTTGCTCTGAGTGTGTGTGTGTGTGAGGACTGACCTGGACGGCCACGGCTCGGGTCTCTGCACTGTGCTGGTGTTGCTCTGAGTGTGTGTGTGTGTGAGGACTGACCTGGACGGCCACGGCTCGGGTCTCTGCACTGCGCTGGTGTTGCTCTGAGTGTGTGTGTGTGTGAGGACTGACCTTGACGGCCACGGCTCGGGTCTCTGCACTGTGCTGGTGTTGCTCTGAGTGTGTGTGTGTGTGAGGACTGACCTGGACGGCCACGGCTCGGGTCTCTGCACTGTGCTGGTGTTGCTCTGAGTGTGTGTGTGTGTGAGGACTGACCTTGACGGCCACGGCTCGGGTCTCTGCACTGTGCTGGTGTTGCTCTGAGTGTGTGTGTGTGTGTGAGGACTGACCTTGACGGCCACGGCTCGGGTCTCTGCACTGTGCTGGTGTTGCTCTGATGTGTGTGTGTGTGTGAGGACTGACCTTGACGGCCACGGCTCGGGTCTCTGCACTGTGCTGGTGTTGCTCTGAGTGTGTGTGTGTGTGAGGACTGACCTGGACGGCCACGGCTCGGGTCTCTGCACTGCGCTGGTGTTGCTCTGAGTGTGTGTGTGTGTGAGGACTGACCTTGACGGCCACGGCTCGGGTCTCTGCACTGTGCTGGTGTTGCTCTGAGTGTGTGTGTGTGTGAGGACTGACCTGGACGGCCACGGCTCGGGTCTCTGCACTGCGCTGGTGTTGCTCTGAGTGTGTGTGTGTGTGAGGACTGACCTTGGACGGCCACGGCTCGGGTCTCTGCACTGTGCTGGTGTTGCTCTGAGTGTGTGTGTGTGTGAGGACTGACCTGGACGGCCACGGCTCGGGTCTCTGCACTGTGCTGGTGTTGCTCTGAGTGTGTGTGTGTGTGAGGACTGACCTTGACGGCCACGGCTCGGGTCTCTGCACTGTGCTGGTGTTGCTCTGAGTGTGTGTGTGTGTGAGGACTGACCTTGACGGCCACGGCTCGGGTCTCTGCACTGCGCTGGTGTTGCTCTGAGTGTGTGTGTGTGTGAGGACTGACCTTGACGGCCACGGCTCGGGTCTCTGCACTGCGCTGGTGTTGCTCTGAGTGTGTGTGTGTGTGAGGACTGACCTTGACGGCCACGGCTCGGGTCTCTGCACTGCGCTGGTGTTGCTCTGAGTGTTGAGGACTGGAACCCTTGACGGCCACGGCTCGGGTTTCTCTGCCACTGCGGCTGGTGTTGCTCTGAGTGTGTGTGTGTGTGAGGACTGACCTTGACGGCCACGGCTCGGGTCTCTGCACTGTGCTGGTGTTGCTCTGAGTGTGTGTGTGTGTGAGGACTGACCTTGACGGCCACGGCTCGGGTCTCTGCACTGCGCTGGTGTTGCTCTGAGTGTGTGTGTGTGTGAGGACTGACCTGGACGGCCACGGCTCGGGTCTCTGCACTGTGCTGGTGTTGCTCTGAGTGTGTGTGTGTGTGAGGACTGACCTTGACGGCCACGGCTCGGGTCTCTGCACTGTGCTGGTGTTGCTCTGAGTGTGTGTGTGTGTGAGGACTGACCTTGACGGCCACGGCTCGGGTCTCTGCACTGTGCTGGTGTTGCTCTGAGTGTGTGTGTGTGTGAGGACTGACCTGGACGGCCACGGCTCGGGTCTCTGCACTGTGCTGGTGTTGCTCTGAGTGTGTGTGTGTGTGAGGACTGACCTTGACGGCCACGGCTCGGGTCTCTGCACTGTGCTGGTGTTGCTCTGAGTGTGTGTGTGTGTGAGGACTGACCTGACGGCCACGGCTCGGGTCTCTGCACTGCGCTGGTGTTGCTCTGAGTGTGTGTGTGTGTGAGGACTGACCTGGACGGCCACGGCTCGGGTCTCTGCACTGTGCTGGTGTTGCTCTGAGTGTGTGTGTGTGTGAGGACTGACCTTGACGGCCACGGCTCGGGTCTCTGCACTGTGCTGGTGTTGCTCTGAGTGTGTGTGTGTGTGTGAGGACTGACCTTGACGGCCACGGCTCGGGTCTCTGCACTGTGCTGGTGTTGCTCTGAGTGTGTGTGTGTGTGAGGGACTGACCTGGACGGCCACGGCTCGGGTCTCTGCACTGTGCTGGTGTTGCTCTGAGTGTGTGTGTGTGAGGACTGACCTTGACGGCCACGGCTCGGGTCTCTGCACTGTGCTGGTGTTGCTCTGAGTGTGTGTGTGTGTGAGGACTGACCTGACGGCCACGGCTCGGGTCTCTGCACTGTGCTGGTGTTGCTCTGAGTGTGTGTGTGTGTGAGGACTGACCTTGACGGCCACGGCTCGGGTCTCTGCACTGTGCTGGTGTTGCTCTGAGTGTGTGTGTGTGTGAGGACTGACCTTGACGGCCACGGCTCGGGTCTCTGCACTGCGCTGGTGTTGCTCTGAGTGTGTGTGTGTGTGTGAGGACTGACCTGGACGGCCACGGCTCGGGTCTCTGCACTGTGCTGGTGTTGCTCTGAGTGTGTGTGTGTGTGAGGACTGACCTTGACGGCCACGGCTCGGGTCTCTGCACTGTGCTGGTGTTGCTCTGAGTGGTGTGTGTGTGTGAGGACTGACCTGGACGGCCACGGCTCGGGTCTCTGCACTGCGCTGGTGTTGCTCTGAGTGTGTGTGTGTGTGAGGACTGACCTTGACGGCCACGGCTCGGGTCTCTGCACTGTGCTGGTGTTGCTCTGAGTGTGTGTGTGTGTGAGGACTGACCTGGACGGCCACGGCTCGGGTCTCTGCACTGCGCTGGTGTTGCTCTGAGTGTGTGTGTGTGTGAGGACTGACCTTGACGGCCACGGCTCGGGTCTCTGCACTGTGCTGGTGTTGCTCTGAGTGTGTGTGTGTGTGAGGACTGACCTGGACGGCCACGGCTCGGGTCTCTGCACTGCGCTGGTGTTGCTCTGAGTGTGTGTGTGTGTGAGGACTGACCTTGACGGCCACGGCTCGGGTCTCTGCACTGTGCTGGTGTTGCTCTGAGTGTGTGTGTGTGTGAGGACTGACCTTGACGGCCACGGCTCGGGTCTCTGCACTGTGCTGGTGTTGCTCTGAGTGTGTGTGTGTGTGAGGACTGACCTGGACGGCCACGGCTCGGGTCTCTGCACTGCGCTGGTGTTGCTCTGAGTGTGTGTGTGTGTGAGGACTGACCTTGACGGCCACGGCTCGGGTCTCTGCACTGTGCTGGTGTTGCTCTGAGTGTGTGTGTGTGTGAGGACTGACCTTGACGGCCACGGCTCGGGTCTCTGCACTGTGCTGGTGTTGCTCTGAGTGTGTGTGTGTGTGAGGACTGACCTTGACGGCCACGGCTCGGGTCTCTGCACTGCGCTGGTGTTGCTCTGAGTGTGTGTGTGTGTGAGGACTGACCTTGACGGCCACGGCTCGGGTCTCTGCACTGTGCTGGTGTTGCTCTGAGTGTGTGTGTGTGTGAGGACTGACCTGGACGGCCACGGCTCGGGTCTCTGCACTGCGCTGGTGTTGCTCTGAGTGTGTGTGTGTGTGAGGACTGACCTTGACGGCCACGGCTCGGGTCTCTGCACTGCGCTGGTGTTGCTCTGAGTGTGTGTGTGTGTGAGGACTGACCTGGACGGCCACGGCTCGGGTCTCTGCACTGTGCTGGTGTTGCTCTGAGTGTGTGTGTGTGTGAGGACTGACCTTGACGGCCACGGCTCGGGTCTCTGCACTGTGCTGGTGTTGCTCTGAGTGTGTGTGTGTGTGTGAGGACTGACCTTGACGGCCACGGCTCGGGTCTCTGCACTGCGCTGGTGTTGCTCTGAGTGTGTGTGTGTGTGAGGACTGACCTTGACGGCCACGGCTCGGGTCTCTGCACTGCGCTGGTGTTGCTCTGAGTGTGTGTGTGTGAGGACTGACCTTGACGGCCACGGCTCGGGTCTCTGCACTGCGCTGGTGTTGCTCTGAGTGTGTGTGTGTGTGAGGACTGACCTGGACGGCCACGGCTCGGGTCTCTGCACTGTGCTGGTGTTGCTCTGAGTGTGTGTGTGTGTGAGGACTGACCTGGACGGCCACGGCTCGGGTCTCTGCACTGCGCTGGTGTTGCTCTGAGTGTGTGTGTGTGTGAGGACTGACCTTGACGGCCACGGCTCGGGTCTCTGCACTGCGCTGGTGTTGCTCTGAGTGTGTGTGTGTGTGAGGACTGACCTTGACGGCCACGGCTCGGGTCTCTGCACTGCGCTGGTGTTGCTCTGAGTGTGTGTGTGTGTGAGGACTGACCTTGACGGCCACGGCTCGGGTCTCTGCACTGCGCTGGTGTTGCTCTGAGTGTGTGTGTGTGTGAGGACTGACCTGGACGGCCACGGCTCGGGTCTCTGCACTGTGCTGGTGTTGCTCTGAGTGTGTGTGTGTGTGAGGACTGACCTTGACGGCCACGGCTCGGGTCTCTGCACTGTGCTGGTGTTGCTCTGAGTGTGTGTGTGTGTGAGGACTGACCTGGACGGCCACGGCTCGGGTCTCTGCACTGCGCTGGTGTTGCTCTGAGTGTGTGTGTGTGTGAGGACTGACCTTGACGGCCACGGCTCGGGTCTCTGCACTGTGCTGGTGTTGCTCTGAGTGTGTGTGTGTGTGAGGACTGACCTTGACGGCCACGGCTCGGGTCTCTGCACTGTGCTGGTGTTGCTCTGAGTGTGTGTGTGTGTGAGGACTGACCTGGACGGCCACGGCTCGGGTCTCTGCACTGCGCTGGTGTTGCTCTGAGTGTGTGTGTGTGTGAGGACTGACCTTGACGGCCACGGCTCGGGTCTCTGCACTGTGCTGGTGTTGCTCTGAGTGTGTGTGTGTGTGAGGACTGACCTGAACGGCCACGGCTCGGGTCTCTGCACTGCGCTGGTGTTGCTCTGAGTGTGTGTGTGTGTGAGGACTGACCTGAACGGCCACGGCTCGGGTCTCTGCACTGTGCTGGTGTTGCTCTGAGTGTGTGTGTGTGTGTGTGTGTGTGAGGACTGACCTGGACGGCCACGGCTCGGGTCTCTGCACTGTGCTGGTGTTGCTCTGAGTGTGTGTGTGTGTGAGGACTGACCTGGACGGCCACGGCTCGGGTCTCTGCACTGCGCTGGTGTTGCTCTGAGTGTGTGTGTGTGTGAGGACTGACCTTGACGGCCACGGCTCGGGTCTCTGCACTGTGCTGGTGTTGCTCTGAGTGTGTGTGTGTGTGAGGACTGACCTGGATGGCCACGGCTCGGGTCTCTGCACTGCGCTGGTGTTGCTCTGAGTGTGTGTGTGTGTGAGGACTGACCTGAACGGCCACGGCTCGGGTCTCTGCACTGTGCTGGTGTTGCTCTGAGTGTGTGTGTGTGTGAGGACTGACCTGAACGGCCACGGCTCGGGTCTCTGCACTGTGCTGGTGTTGCTCTGAGTGTGTGTGTGTGTGAGGACTGACCTGGACGGCCACGGCTCGGGTCTCTGCACTGTGCTGGTGTTGCTCTGAGTGTGTGTGTGTGTGAGGACTGACCTGGACGGCCACGGCTCGGGTCTCTGCACTGCGCTGGTGTTGCTCTGAGTGTGTGTGTGTGTGAGGACTGACCTTGATGGCCACGGCTCGGGTCTCTGCACTGCGCTGGTGTTGCTCTGAGTGTGTGTGTGTGTGAGGACTGACCTGGACGGCCACGGCTCGGGTCTCTGCACTGTGCTGGTGTTGCTCTGAGTGTGTGTGTGTGTGAGGACTGACCTTGATGGCCACGGCTCGGGTCTCTGCACTGCGCTGGTGTTGCTCTGAGTGTGTGTGTGTGTGAGGACTGACCTTGACGGCCACGGCTCGGGTCTCTGCACTGTGCTGGTGTTGCTCTGAGTGTGTGTGTGTGTGAGGACTGACCTGGACGGCCACGGCTCGGGTCTCTGCACTGCGCTGGTGTTGCTCTGAGTGTGTGTGTGTGTGTGAGGACTGACCTGGACGGCCACGGCTCGGGTCTCTGCACTGCGCTGGTGTTGCTCTGAGTGTGTGTGTGTGTGAGGACTGACCTTGACGGCCACGGCTCGGGTCTCTGCACTGCGCTGGTGTTGCTCTGAGTGTGTGTGTGTGTGTGTGTGTGTGAGGACTGACCTGGACGGCCACGGCTCGGGTCTCTGCACTGCGCTGGTGTTGCTCTGAGTGTGTGTGTGTGTGAGGACTGACCTGGACGGCCACGGCTCGGGTCTCTGCACTGCGCTGGTGTTGCTCTGAGTGTGTGTGTGTGTGAGGACTGACCTTGACGGCCACGGCTCGGGTCTCTGCACTGCGCTGGTGTTGCTCTGAGTGTGTGTGTGTGTGAGGACTGACCTTGACGGCCACGGCTCGGGTCTCTGCACTGTGCTGGTGTTGCTCTGAGTGTGTGTGTGTGTGAGGACTGACCTTGACGGCCACGGCTCGGGTCTCTGCACTGCGCTGGTGTTGCTCTGAGTGTGTGTGTGTGTGAGGACTGACCTTGACGGCCACGGCTCGGGTCTCGGGGAACTCCAGCAGATGCAGATTGAGCTCCTCCACCCGCCGGACACAGAGGCGCTCGCCTGACGCCCGCTGGAGGGCCTGAACCAGAGCCCGGGTCCGGTTATCCACACTCACCCGCGCCACGATCTGCAGAACACATCACACCAGGGGTCAGAGGTCAATCTCTGAGGAGGGGTCAGAGGTCATAATATCACCAGATCATTTATTATAGCTTGTCAAATTTGCCCTTTTTGGGTGTGAGCAAAAACACACAGTTTTAGTGTGTCCCTTTAAATGCAAATGAGCTTTAGCTCCGCCTCCGTTCAGAAGAGGGCGGAGTCTTTACACAAGCTTCAGAATCTCCAGCAATAACGGAACAGGCCAATCTCCCTCATCCAGAATCCCAGAGTAACCAGTAGCGAGTGCAGCCTTACGGAGAGACTCAGGAAGAGCTTCTGAATGTTAGTGGAGACATTTCTGTAGTTGTTGTGGAGTTACACTGATCATCTCATCATCATGTTGAACTTCTCCACAAGTGTCCACAGTTCCTTAGGTGTTTATAAGACAGCGGTGACATGTTCTGGTCAATAGTGTTCAGTGCTCGTCTGTGCTCAACCACAGAACAGCTTCAGGCTCTGCTGGATCTTCATCAGTGCGTTAGAACTGGTCTCTGTTGGCGCGTGTGGAACCAGATGTCGGCTGGCGTGTGTAAACGTGCAGATTATAGCACTTACACACAGAGAAACTCAGATGTTCATGATATGGCCTTATGTGGAATTTAAATGTTTATACACACATCAGATGTTCATCAGTACCGTAGAGTTCCTGTAGAGGGAGGGGCGTGTACCTGCCGTGTGTGTGTCTCACCTGTGTGTGTGTGTCTCACCTGTGTGTGTGTGTGTGTGTGTGTGTGTGTGTGTGTGTGTGTGTGTGTGTCATCTGTGTGTGTGTGTGTCTCACCTGTGTGTGTGAGTGTGTGTGTCTCACACCTGTGTGTGTTTGTCTCACCTGTGTGTGTGTGTGTGTGTCTCACCTGTGTGTGTATGTTTGTCTCACCTGTGTGTGTGTGTGTCTCACCTGTGTGTGTGTGTGTTTGTCTCACCTGTGTGTTTGTCTCACCTGTGTGTGTATGTTTGTCTCACCTGTGTGTGTGTGTGTCTCACCTGTGTGTGTGTGTGTCTCACCTGTGTGTGTGTGTTTGTCTCACCTGTGTGTTTGTCTCACCTGTGTGTGTGTGTGTGTGTGTGTGTGTCTCACCTGTGTGTGTGTGTCTCTCACCTGTGTGTGTGTGTCTCACCTGTGTGTGTGTGTCTCACCTGTGTGTGTGTGTGTGTGTCTCACCTGTGTGTGTATGTTTGTCTCACCTGTGTGTGTGTGTGTCTCACCTGTGTGTGTGTGTTTGTCTCACCTGTGTGTTTGTCTCACCTGTGTGTGTATGTTTGTCTCACCTGTGTGTTTGTCTCACCTGTGTGTTTGTCTCACCTGTGTGTGTGTGTGTGTGTGTGTGTCTCACCTGTGTGTGTGTGTCTCTCACCTGTGTGTGTGTGTCTCTCACCTGTGTGTGTGTGTCTCACCTGTGTGTGTGTGTCTCACCTGTGTGTGTGTGTGTCTCACCTGTGTGTGTGTGTCTCACCTGTGTGTGTGTGTCTCACCTGTGTGTGTGTGTGTGTGTGTGTGTCTCACCTGTGTGTGTGTGTCTCACCTGTGTGTGTGTGTGTGTGTGTGTGTGTGTCTCACCTGTGTGTGTGTGTGTGTCTCTCACCTGTGTGTGTGTCTCACCTGTGTGTGTGTCTCACCTGTGTGTGTGTGTCTCACCTGTGTGTGTGTGTCTGTCTCTCACCTGTGTGTGTGTGTCTCACACCTGTGTGTGTGTCTCACACCTGTGTGTGTGTGTGTGTCTCACCTGTGTGTGTGTGTCTCACCTGTGTGTGTGTGTCTCACCTGTGTGTGTGTGTGTCTCACCTGTGTGTGTGTGTGTGTCTCACCTGTGTGTGTGTGTCTCTCACCTGTGTGTGTGTGTGTGTCTCACCTGTGTGTGTGTGTGTCTCACCTGTGTGTGTGTGTCTCACCTGTGTGTGTGTGTGTCTCACCTGTGTGTGTGTGTGTGTGTGTGTGTGTGTGTCTCACCTGTCCCCTTTGTGAATAAGAGAGTTCTCTCACACCTTGTCTCTCTGGATCTGCAGGCGTCGGGCTCTCTCCTCCTCAGCGCTCCGGTCTCGGCTCTTGGACGCTTCTTCTGCTGTATTCGCCTCCGTCGAAACTCTTCTGGCCTCCGATCGGAAGCGGGGAACCAGCGGGCTGATGTAGTTCCCCACAAAGGCTTGTACGCTCGGCGCTGATGTCGTGATGTAGTTCGCGAGAGAGAACGGCGGGGTTTCCGGGCGCGAGGACGCGGGTGGAGCGACGGCTTGATCGGGTTTAGCGTAGCCTCTGAAGTAAGAGTTGATATGGTGGGACAGATAGTCGTAGGTCTCGCCCAGATGAGCGCTGAGAGACCACGGGTGGAAGAGGGGCGTGGTTTGAGTGGGGGGCGGGGCCTGAGGTGTAGTGGGCGGGGCTGCTTCATGTACTTGAATCTTAGCTGCCGGAGAAACACAAGGCGGAGCCTGATGTGCAGTGGGCGGGGCCTTGTGTGTGGAGTGCGGTGCCTGAAGTGCAGTGGGTGGGGCCTTATCTGTGGAAGGTGGGGCTTGAAGTGCAGTGGGCGGGGCCTTGTATGTGGAGGGTGGAGCCTGAAGTGCAGTGGGCGGGGATGTTCCAATCTCTTCACGCTCCTGTTCTTGGATCACAGTTGCTTTAGGAGCAAGTTCGGAGGGCGGAGCATGAGGTGCAGTGGGTAAGGCCTTGTGTGTGGAGGGCGGAGCCTGAGGTTCAGTGGGCGGGGCTGTTTCGGTCACTCCGCGCTCCTTCTGTTCTTGAATCTTAGTTGGTATAGCAGCAAGTGCAGGAGGTGGAGCTTGAGATGAAGTGGGTGGGGCCTTGTATGTAGAGGGTGGAGCCTGGGGTGCCGAGGGCGGAGCCTGTGATAAAAGAGGCGGTGTTGATTTCACTTTCACCGCTTTGAGTCGGGACAGAATCTCCGCTCGAGTCCCGCTCACTGCTTTCCGAACCGAGTCCAGAGCGGCGCGCAGACGGGACGAGCGACGCCTCAGATCCGCCGACTCCTGCCGCGGCGACGTGCTGAAGGCGCAGGTGTCTGCGTACGGCCCGACCCGGCAGAACCAGAACCTCATGAGCTGCGGCCTATAGAAGGGGCTCGTCCGCGGGGACCAGCAGAGGGCGACGGTGACACACCCCGGTCTGTGGCACAAGCAGTCCAGCAGCCACACCACGGTCATCCTCACGGCTCCTCCGGTCAGCGGGCCTCGGCTCCCATCAGACGCCTGTGGACCACATCAGTTTACACTTAAAGCTGCACTGTGTAATATTGAGGAGGATCATAATCATGATAACTATGTTTTCCAGACCTTACATAATGAACCGTTATGTTTTTATTACCTTAGGTCACTTACGTCACTTCCTGTCGGCCACCGTAACTTCTGTTGGGTGCAATTCACAACCTCACCACTAGATGCCGCTAAAATTACACACTGCACCTTTAAAATGCATGATGATAATTATCAACATATCATTTTGACAAAATAACAAAATAACAAAACAATAAAACAGTGCTTAACCACGCAGACCATTTATCCGCTCGGTACAATCATTACAATTAAAAACAAATGATAATCAAGAAATTATAGGCTATTATTTGTGTCCTAAGATGATTTATTAACTTTCTTGCCATTTTTAGGGTTAAGGAAAAACGACTGAAAAGGGATTTTACTTTAGTGTACTTATGCATATTTTGACGTAGAAACAATATTTTATCATTATAAATGTTCTGAATATTCTACCTCAGATTTGTGAAATGTGCCATATTTGTTGAGGCTTCTTTTGGCCATAAATAAGATATAATTTTCTCACACTTAAAATGTTTTTTTGTCCTCAGAATTCTGTTTACATTTTACAGTTTTTACTATGAAACATGCAGTGCTCAACATTAATTAAATCATTGCATTATCAAGTTTAATCATCACATTATACAATATCTATTTTTCAGTCCCTAAAATGAAGACCTTTTAAGACTTTTCTTATAGCATCTAAGATATTTAGGGCTTTTTATATCACAATTCTTAGTTTATGTCTCATAATTGAGTTTGTTTTTCTTCCAAAAAAAAAAGAGAAAAATGGCACAAAAAAAAACTCATTTTCAACTTCAACTTTGCCAATTACCTTTTTTGTTTTTAATTCTGTGGCAGAAATAAAAGTTGTTTAACTCGACTTTATAACTTGCAATCAAATTCCTACAGATCCTTTTTTATCAAATTTAAACCTGTCCATGTTCTTGAGTAGTTTTAGATTTAATCTCACTATAGTTTCCACTAAATAGTATAGTTAACATAACAATAATAAATTATGATTATGAATCTCCTTTAGTATGACATAAAATAACTGAACGACACCACGTTCTAGGTAACAACAATAATTAGTGAATAACACAGTTTAGATTTGTGTTTGTCTTAACAATATCTTAATATATGAGATTTATGACAATATTATTCTAATATCATGCCATTTTAATCACATAGCCTATTACTTCATAAACTAGAATTTGCGGTGTCTGTTTATTAGAAATGAACATGACATTGCATCTGTAATATATAATAAAGCATTAATGTCTATCCAAAACAGATATGAAAGATGAAATATGAGTCTGAATGTAAATATGGGACTGTTGGACAGGGTCACGCGACAAACTGAAGTTATTCTGAGGAAACACTGAAATGACAACATACCTGTGGTGGGTTAAACGCTCATAACGAATGTTTGCTTGTCGGTTGTACTAGTAAAAGTGTTAAAGTTAGCTGGTTAATGGTGGTTTGCTGCTGTTTACGGGTCACTCGACACTAAAGAACATCTGATAAACACAGCGCGACCCTCCGCGCGCACTTCCGCAATCAGTCACGTGCTACACAACAGAGCGTTCGATTGGTTGAACTGTCACCCGTTAGCTGTAGACTGAGATTAATAAAGTGAGCACTGAGTCGTGCTTTTCGCTACGAATTCTTTATAATTAATGTTTTATAATAATTAATTATAATTTATAATTCATTATACTGATCTGAAATAATCTCTTTGTGTGATAGCGTAATAGAAGATGATAAAATATATAACTGTCATGATGAACTCATGAATGACCAGCAGATGGAGCTGTTCCTCAAGAAAACACACAGATGATCACGTGACTTTCCTCCACGTTATTCATAAATACATTTTATTTCATTTTATATCACAAGGTGCAGTCATTTACTATAATTCTCAATATTCACACTGTAATAAGCAACATGAATAAATTCACTTAATGAATTGACAACCTGTGTTGTTGGGAAAAGGAGAAGAGGGAGACGAAAAGCTTTGGATGGACAGTTTTAAAAAAGGCAACAGAGTTCAAATTAACTGAATTAAAAATTAGTCCTACAGTAACCATACCAGTACCAGTAGTGCCACCTTAATACCTGAAGTGAAAGTAGATTTAGTGCTATTAGAAAAGAAGAATAAAGACATGTCAATTTTTGACTCACATACTATACAGGAATATATTAATAATTACTACAATTATATTCAGATTTACACAAATGCGTCAAAGAATTTAGGTAATAAGATAGGAGTAGCTTTTATTGTTCCAGAGTTTCATAGTTCAATAGCAAAGAGAATAAGTGATAATGTATCAGTATACACGGGAGAAATGTTATCAGTGGATATAGAGGAAATAAGACCAGTGAGGGTTATAATATGTTCAGATTCAACTTCATCATTAGTCAGTTTACAGAACAGTCACTCAAACAGCAGAGCCGATATTTTAATAGAAATACAACAAGTATTATATAGAATTCAAATGATGGGCATTGAAGTTTTATTTGTGTGGGTACCAGCACATACTGGAGTCGTGGGAAATGAAATGGCAGACAAGGCTGCAAAGGCGGCCACAGAAAGAGAGTATGTTGAAGTCACTGTTAACATCAGTAAGATGGAGATAAAGAGCATTATTAAACAGAGGTTGAAGGAAAGGTGGCAAAAACAATGGGAGGAAGAGAGGAAAGGACGGAGAAGGAGAGAAGAGACTTAGATGTGGGCACACAGGGTTACAAAGTAATTTATTTAAAATAGGTAAACATAACACCGGCAGATGTGAATACTGTGAGTGAGAGTGTGAGTGAGAGAGAGAGAGAGAGAGAGAGAGAGAGAGAGAGAGAGAGAGAGAGAGAGAGAGAGAGAGAGAGAGAGAGAGAGAGAGAGAGAGAGAGAGAGAGAGAGAGAGAGAGAGAGAGAGAGAGAGATTGGACTTGGACCTCGTCTGTTGCTGTGTCCACGGAGAAATCATCACGAGAGAATCTGGATTATTGATTTATTTGTGCTGTGCTGATAAGTGAACGCGCTCTGTGCGCAACCTTTTCCTTTTAAACTTTTGCTAAACGAGTGTCCCAGTCTCGCTGACCCCTGTCTTCTTCCTTCCCTTCATTTACAACATTGAACCTCATCACAATAGATTAGAAAGAAAGAAAGATTAGTTAGAAAGAAAGAAAGATTAGTTAGAAAGAAAGAAAGAAAGATTAGTTAGAAAGAAAGAAAGAAAGATTAGTTAGAAAGAAAGAAAGAAAGATTAGTTAGAAAGAAAGAAAGAAATATTAGTTTGAGATAGATAGATAGATAGATAGATAGATAGATAGATAGATAGATAGATAGATAGATAGATAGATAGATAGATAGATAGATAGATAGATAGATAGATAGATAGATAGATAGATAGATAGAAAGAAAGAAATAGTTTGGAGATAGATAGATAGATTTAGAATGGTAGTTTAACTGAGTCTAGGGCTTCAGGGAGTTTAGATTTGAGTATTTGGGTTGTGCACTAATGGGCCACCGTAGTCTTGGCTCAATTTGAGCAGTCTGCAATGTAAGTCTATGGGATTTTTATGATTTTTAATATTTATTATTATTAATTTTTAAGAAAACTGTAAGTCAAATCAGTCTGAAAAGATATAGCACACTAAGTCAGAACAGTCTGAAGGTCTGACCCGAGTTTGGAGTTTGTAGAGTTAAAGCTCTAGGAGGAGTTAGAGTTGATCATTTTGGGTCAGAGGAATAATAATAAGTTTAAATAGGTTTTCAGTAACTTATTAACTTAATAACAATGAGGCAATAGTGTTTAGTTCAAATAAAGTATCTAAAGCAAGTAGTCATATGGTTTTATAGAACAACACTGTTAAAATACATGATATAAACAATCATCTTATGTGCATCATGTATTATAACTAACGCCAGCAGAGGGCGCCACTGTCCTGCTGATTATTACACTCTACAGCAGATCTAATCCTTAAATACTGGACAAACATTTCATTTACACGTTCAGTTTATCTGTAATATTTGCCCACTTCTATACGATAGAAATGCTACAGCGACTGTAAGTTCTTCAAGAACATGTGGACTTCAAAACATGCAAACTCAGAGCGAGGGTTTAAACTTTTATTCTGAAATCGCGAGGAACAGTTTGCATATATTTAGAACATATTGATGTATTCTCCTGTGTTGGCTTAGGTTTACAAATGATTTACCTTACACATCTGATGAAACGGCTCACATTCGTCTCTGACAGACCTCCATCTTCTCTTTCATATTAAAACATTCATTATATCGAGCCAAGATTCAGATATGAGTTTCTCCTGACAGCAAATGTGAACTTGGGGCCAGTTCTCCTCTGGCCAACAAACCAACAGTGTATGATTATGATTATGTATGATTATGATTCAGGCAGCATATTACTGGTCAGAAGTCAGATTGAATCAGAACATTCACAATATGTGTCCAGTTCATCTGGTTGGGGTCGGAGTCATATACGCCGGTGTGGAGACGGGTTTGTTGAGGCCTTGAGCTGACATCCTTATGTCATTATATTTTTCTTTTATTAACTATTCTTAATTTGGTAAGATGTGTCAATTAGGTAGAAATCATTTATGGTTTTATGTTTTGTGTGTGTATTTGTATGTATTGCCAATCCTTTGCCAATGTTCTAATGTTATTGTTATTCGAGGATTAATAAAATTCAACCCCAGCACAGTAGGTGGCGCTATGAACCTACAACCTTTGTTTGTTTGCTAATCATCGGTAATCGCATAAAAGAAGAAACGCGGACGAACTTCAAAAATAATAATAATGGAGGACCACCAACACCGCCAACACCACCAGCAGCAGCTCCACCCCGTATCGCAGGTCTACACCGTCGGCCAGAGGATGGGGAGTGCGGTGGCCTTCTTCTTGCCGCCCCATAACACGTTTATACGACGTCGGCCAGAGGAACGGCCAGGAGGTGGCCTTCTTCGGAGAAGTCTACGATGGGCCTCCACACTCCCCCAGGTAACACACATCTAGTGCTGAACTCTCTCAGCCGCTGCTGTTTCTGTGAGTTTACTCCTGTCACCTGTTGATCAGTGAATCTGGAACCGGTAACACTAGTGTTGAGGCTCTTGACTGCATTGTCCAGTCACTCGGGGTTGCTTGTGTTGGCATGGTTACTTAAATCGTATCTTTGGTCAGTGGTATCTTGCGATTTGTTTATTTGATCTTTTTTAATTACTTTTTAAAGTGTTTACTTGTCTTTAATAATGCTTGGAATGTATATTAGGCTAGTTTTTCTATAGTGTTTTTAAACCAGTCAAACGTTCCGTAAGTGTTCTTTAGTTTAACTCAGTGGTTCTCAAACTTTTTTGGTCGCGCCCCCCTTTAAACCTTTAAAAAAATCTGACGCCCCCCCCCCCCCATATATATGCGGAACGTTTTTTTTACAATGAAAAACGTGCAATGATCAACTTACAAATGTCTTTGATCTAGGAAATTATTGAAGGCCTGCTTTCTGTATTTCTCCTTGAAAAATGAAAAATTACAAAATAAAATAAAAACGTGCAATGAAAAACAGGAATAGTTTTAATTTGTCATGTCATTGAGAGAATAATAAACCAGAACTTTAACTTTTAATTTATAATTAAAAGTTAATATATAGCAGCTTTGGAGAGTGCCTCACGAGCTCAGCTTCTGTTTGGTCTTCTCACCAGAGCGCGCACAGCAGCGGAGTGCCGCGTTCACAATAGCAGCTCGTGATTCGGTCCGCTGAAGAGGTTTTTTTCTTTGGCGAGCAACTTCTATGTTGGGCTTGTTCCAGCGGTCTGAAGAAGAACGATTCATTGCCGTTCGTTGCCGCTTTATAAAAGAAGAGCGCTATCACTACCGCTTTCATGCACTTGAACGCCGTAGTAATGTAACGGCTGTATTTTTATTTATTTATTTTTTGCTGATCTCCCGCGCCCCCCCCCCCTGCAGTAACCCAGCTACAGATAAATGTTTTGCAATAAGACTAAATGTGAATAAGAATAATATCCAAGGTTTTTTATTTTATTTTTTATTTTTTTTACCTTATTGGAATCTAAATTAGGAACAATACGCAACTCAATACTCTCCGGTCTGCGACGTTCACATTTGCTGTCAGGAGAAACTCATATCTGAATCTTGGCTCGATATAATGAATGTTTTAATATGAAAGAGAAGATGGAGGTCTGTCAGAGACGAATGTGAGCCATTTCATCAGATGTGTAAGGTAAATCATTTGTAAAACTAAGCCAACACAGGACAATACATCAATGTTTCTATATGCGAACTGTTCCTCGCGATTTCAGAATAAAAGTTTAAAGGGATCCTTTTTAGCCCGCTTAGAAAAGCGCCACTTTTTATTTTGTGTCACCATACCTGGTCGTATAACTACCAGTGTTGGGGAAGTTACTTTTAAAAAGTAGTGTTTGCTCGTTACTCGTTACTTTTTAAAAAAGTAATCCGTTACTTTAGTTAGTTACCCCGTTTGGAAAGTAACTTTTTATGTTACTCGTTACTTTTACGTTACTTTTATGTTGCTTGACTTTGGGCAGAACCCAATATCTGTTCCTAAATATGTAGACATAAAGTTATACAATGGAGGACATAACAGGTAATTATTTTGTGCTCTTTATTATAAAAAATAGTACCAATTTCGAAAGAAAAAAAGTCCTTCTCATTGGCGCTGCTGTGTGCGGCAACTTTTATTCTCAGCCGGCTCTGCATCATGGGGTAGAGTGCGACACTCCGCGATGAGCAGCGCGCCCGCGCCACTTCTCTCCGCTCCGCTCCCCCTATCCACCGAACTTTAAATTTCGGCAACAGCCAATAAAGCGCTCCTGCTCTCTAACACCGGTGCGAATCGCGTCTTGATAGCATAGGACAAAATGATATAGAAGACATAAGCTTAGTTTTCAGACATACGACTCTCTCTATCAAGGGAGTAGGAGAAAAAAAAATATTTTGAGAAAAAAAATATATTTTGTTTAAAAGTACACATATTCAAGCTTTCTATATATTTCTCATGTCTGTGAGACAAGTATAGCTTATCTGAGTTTCGATTCATTTACAGTATGGAGACGAGCTCAGTTCACGCGCTGGTGCCGTCATGATTATTTTGCATGCTATATTTACTTATTTATTAAATTCAGGCAATTAATTGGTTGGTAAAACATTGATTAAAATTAAGATAAAATTAATACAAAACGAAATTCGTTTTAAAGAAAGTCTTTCTACAAAAACAAACTTAATAAAGTGGTCTAAATCATGTCTGCCCACTCCATTTATCTCCCGATATATTGCACAAAATTATGATCTTACTCATGCTTTTCACTTTTCATATAATCAACATAGATTAAATTATTTATTTATTTATTTTATTTAAACATAAATGTGAAACATTGATTAAAATTAAGATACAATTAATACAAAACGAAATTCACTTTAAATACAGGTTTTCTACAAAAACAAACTTAATAAAGTGGTCAAAATCATGTCTCCACAAATTTTTTTATTTAATTTAATTTAAACATAAATATGAAACTAATTTGTTTTCTTCAGTTCTCAACAGTTCTCTTCTCTCAAGCGCGCAGCTGAGGCAGTGCCGCTGTCAAATATCAAAAATAACTACGTTTCCTTACCAAATTTTTAGTAGTAACGTGTTACACTACTTTTTACCCGAAAATGTAGTTACGTTACTGTAACGCGTTACTTTGTAACGCGTTACACACAACACAACACTGATAACTACTCGTGTAACTGTTTTGTAACTATCGTGTAACCGCGCGCCAGAGCGATTGAGTGCACTGAGATGAGAGCGGTGTGTATCAACTCTATTTCAAGTGAGAAGAGCGCCACCTAGTGGCTTCAAAATGTATTAATTTGTGTCATGTCCTATAACCTAAAAATTCTATATAATAATCAGAAAACATTATAGAACAAAACAATATTTGATTGGTTATCCTAGGACAAAGTTAAGTACAATTTTAAGGCTTCGCCCGTTTTCGGGCGGGAGGAAGCTAAGTGTAGAATGAGGCATTTATATATATATAGCGCTTTCATATGTACTACTGTACACCCACCCACTCAATTATGACTCAATTATGAAGAAGCCCAGAGGGTTAATATGAAAAAACGGTGGAGTATCCCTTTAAACCCTCGCTCTGAGTTTGCATGTTTTGAAGTCCACACGTTCTTGAAGAAATTACAGTCGCTGTAGCATTTCTATCGTATAGAAGTGGGCAAATATTACATATTAACTGTGTAAATGAAATGTTTGTCCAGTATTTAAGGATTAGATCTGCTGTAGAGTGTAATATCAGCAGGACAGTGGCGCCCTCTGCTGGCGTTAGTTATAATACATGTTAAGATAAGATTTCATGTATTTTAACTGTGTTCTATAAAACCATATGACTACTTGCTTTAGATACTTTATTTAAACTAAACACTATTGCCTCATTGTTATTTTATATATAGTTATTACATGGCTTGGTTGAATTCTAATGTAGAATGCGGTTTATTTCTTGCTAAAACACTGTTGCCATGAAAAACAGAGCGTTGCCGTATGTATGTATGTATGTCTTTTTAAAATTTATTTTAAAGTCTTTTGTTTGTGTTGGCCTATTTTTATTACCACAAATAAAATCAAAATAATTGACTGATTACTCTACCAAAATAATCGTTAGTGACAGCCCTAATATTGATTATTTTACACCTCATAACATGTTATGATTTTAATGTAGGCCCTGCAGATCCCACTGATGAATGAAAACTGCTCCGTCTCTTTCAGTGTCTCTTATTTAGCCATCATTACAGTAGTCGTTTCTGCACCAATCAGATATGGCTAGGTACAGAGCGAGTTAAGTATTCGGAATAAATTAGGAGAAGTTTAAAAATAAGGGGGGAAAGCGTTGAGACTTTGCTAGTGGTTAAACTGCTGCTGTCTATACGCTGTCTTGGCCAGACGCCACGCATTGAATAATGCTGTGTTTCAAGGCTTTTAAATTATTCTAATTAAATTAATACTTGTGATTATTAAATACTCCAGGGCACTCATGTGGTGAAGTAAAAAGCCTTTCGTTAACTGAGCTAAATAATTAAAAACAAGTAAAGGTGTAGATCTACGTGTTCCGGCGACAGCCTTTTCCAGGATACATATCAAGTCTTCATAAACAATATTAGTAATTAGTGGATCATCAGATG
Source organism: Scardinius erythrophthalmus (assembly GCF_964197995.2). NCBI lineage: Eukaryota > Metazoa > Chordata > Actinopteri > Cypriniformes > Leuciscidae > Scardinius > Scardinius erythrophthalmus. Next base: position 528,880 of record NC_138244.1, read on the forward strand.
GCGGCTATTATAGCCTCTTAGCATAACTCAACTTAATCTGTAATAAATAAATGAAGAGTAATTAAAATTATACGTGTGTGTGTATATCAGGCAATACCGTTCTTGCTTTTGCTTTTTCGTTGGACCTATACAGAAATGTCCGCACTCAGTCTAACCTGTAAACATCATGAGGAATTGCAGTTAATAAAAGATTGGATTGCATCAATAAAAGTATTTATTCTCACCATGTTATCGCAATGTCTAACCCCTCTGTAGGAGCCATTTATGTTCATTGTTTTTGTTTGGCTATATTTATATTAGTATTTGGACACTGGGTGACGGTGATTAGATGCACATTGCTGTATATAGGGGGCATAGGTGGCAGTAGTGGGAGCCACAGGTAGGGGGAGCGCACACAGTTCTCACCAGCAGAGCACGGATTACAGATCAGAGTACACGCCATCAACTGGAAACAAGATAAGAAATCAACTGGTATGTTCATCTGCTTGTACAATTTATTACAATAAACCACAAACCTCAACTGCAATAATCTCTGGAAAATCTGTGTGTGTCTGCGTAAAAACTTCACCCCGGCCCTACCTGTGCATGATGGCAAAGCTATGGTTAAACAAGGATTGGCAAAACACCCTGCACATCTACAATTGGCAATGAGGAGTTTTTTTAATCCGCCAAGGAGGATGAAAACGGTTAGCTCCAAGAATAGTATTTCCATACGTTCAGTTTCCTAAAAATCAAAGTGTGTAGCTCAGCATAATCCTCCTTAGTTATTTTTAAATCAAGGAAATTAGTTTCAGACACAGAATACTCGAGGCTCAATCTCTAAGGCATAAAAAAAAAGGTTGGTTCCGGTTGGTTGTCAGCTGAGGTCATGGGTCAGTAGGGATTTTTAATTTTTATTTTATTTCCTACATGTACTCTACCACCTCGTGTGTCCCAGCATGTTTCACACACACACACACACACACACACGTACGCTGATTTTAAATGTGTGTACTTTTTTCTACTCCTAAAAACCAGACATCTCAAGCAATGTTTCATCTAATACATTTAATAGTTTTAACCTCAATACAAACCTTCTCAGAAAAACCTTTCAAAACGTTGAACTTAAGCCGTCCCACTGAGGCGAATGGGGGCCTATCTACTATAGGCTAAAGCCGCGCCCGCGCCGTTGGATTGGCAGTTGCGGCAGCACAGCCTATGAGCGAGCCGGACGCCCAGTGTGCTAGCTGTGCAGCTGCAAATGCGTTTTACACATAAGCTTCAGTAAATCGAGGAAAAGGAGTTTCCCCAATTCCAACTTACTCTCCAACACATCATTATACATTATTTACTATGCATAAGGTCTCTCGCTCGCTTACATAAGCCGCGTTTCCACCGAAATTACCCGGAACAATTTGTCCCAGGAACTTTTTCCCCAGGAACTTTTTCCCCAGGAACTTTTTTCCCAGGAACTTTTTTCCCAGGAACTTTTTTCCCAGGAACTTTTTTCCCAGGAACTTTTTTCCCAGGAACTTTTGCCCCAGACCATTTGCTTTCTGCGTTCACACCGCGGTCAAAGTACCGGAAGGTAAACTGCGCTCAACTGCTCCTCCCAGTCTGCGACGGACAGTAATCTTGAGCGCCACATTTATAATAAACTGTGCTGAAGTTATGTATTGGTTTTCTAACGAGGCAATTAAAACAAAATAGACAAGCACTGATACTAAAGCGTGTTCCCACCCCTGCAAGTTCCTGAACTTTGAAGAAGTACTACCTCGTGAGCAGGGACTACCGGAGGGGGAAATATTGACCCGGAACTTCATTTAGACCCTGGTTCCTGCGGTGGAAACACATCGAGTACCAGCCCAAAGTTCTAGTTCCTGGGGAAAGTTCCTGCGGTGGAAACGCGGCTATACAAGCGTGTCAGGACTCATCACACACTGAGCTGTGTTTGTGTAGATGAACATGTGCACAAAGAATACACTTATTATATTCTCCTTCCTCATCTTTCTCTCTGTCAGGTTCACGGTCCGGGTCCGCCTGGGGGACGAGGAGTTCCCGGAGGGGTCGGGAAATAACAAGAAGGGAGGCAGCGGCCCGGCTGGCTCTGAGGCGGCTGAGGAGGAGAGGGTGAGAGAACGACTGACACCACAGAAAGAGTGTGATGACCGAGAGAGGAACAGGAACAAGAGGAGAAAGTAGTCTCTAATATTAGGGATGAAACAGGGTCTATTAGGGCTGATAATTACGCCAACGGTCCCCTTCAGATGATATTCTATTAATCTGTGAACCGTCACCAGTGATTGTAATCTAGTCTCTGTGAAAGATGATTGACACTGACAGCTAGTGAAGAGCATGAGGGTTTAGTTCACAGCAGAGACTCGTTCAGAAACAGAGAAATGAACTAATAGTGCTAAAACTACTCCGACTAGTAGCCATCAGTGTCTGGGACTGTTTTCCATTGTTATTCCAGGTAAAACAGACGAGACGCACCGCAGTAAACCTGTAGCGACCCGTATGGCTTCTAGAGGAGACGCTTCAGCCGTTTAATACAGAACTAGAGTCAGACGTTCACTAACACACGCTTTCATTCCCGTCTGCTTCATTTTCTGTGTGTCACATGATCTAATCTCGAGTCTCTCTCTGTCCTGGCAGGGACTCAGAGGACGCCCAACACTGCAGGACTTCACCGTCACTCCCTCTCTGGCCTGCGGAGATATGCAGCCGCTCATGGGGAGGAGCTGCAGGTGATGGAGCGGAAGAGAGGAGCCCCCAATACCAGGAGGTACACACACACTCCCTCACTCACCGAAAACGGGCGAAAACTTGAACGTTTCGAATTGTTTAATTTTTTTGCTTCATCGGATGGGGGTGAAACTTGGTGACTTTTGTTTTATTACCTATATGAACACACAAAAAAATCAAGGAGATGATTCTGATATGTTAAAGGGTCGTAAAAAAAAAAGTCACACTTAGCTTCCTCCCGCCCGAAAACGGGCGACATAGGAAATGAATGGGAAATACGAAAAAATAGGAAAACTCAGAGAAACTTTTGGTGGTACAAGCTACAGATCAGCCACTGTGCTGAAAAAAAGTGTACATCAATGAAGGGGTGACACTCTAGAACATCAAGAGTGCAAATAAGACACCCTCCCCCCCACACACACACACCTACACACACAAACACACACACACACTGAGAGAAATGAACTGGTAAGACTGAAACAGCACATTTTGCCCCAAACTATATAAAAATGATATAATCATAATAACTCAAACTATAGCAAGGAGAGTCCAAAGGTAGGTATCGTTTGAAAGAACTCTTTTTAAATTTTTTGAAAATATAAATTACATTACATTTGGACATTGTCCCGCCAAGAAACAGCGGATAAAAGACAATATATATATATAATTTTTATTATGATTTTGCATATCTTTCTTATTTGTCATGGAATAACTCAGGAAGGAAATAAGGTAGGAGGAAAATTCTTTTTTAGTGAAGTCCCCCTACATGTTCGCTGCATCGGGATAAAAAAATAAACATTTTTGGACAAAGGAATCAAAAGTTACAGCATTTGGAAAAGAGATAGCCTTTTTGTACAGTCTTTCACACCCCCTCATGGGCAATTTTTTCTTCATGAAGAATATCTTGTCATAAAAGCAATAGATTATGTTAATTTTGGGCTCATTTTAATTGTAATAATATGCTGTAAAAAATGAAGTGCCATTTTCAATGATCTGTGAATGTTTCATGAGCTGTATGATGTTTTTGACACATTGCAGTACATTATTTTATAGATTATGAAAAAAAAGAAATTCTATTTATCAGCAAATAACTCAGCAATACTTAAGAGTTTTTCAAAGTGGATACATTCACTGTAAAGTTCAGACTCTAAGCTTTCAAATGACACCAACTTTGTGTTAATCAAGGCAAGATTTTTTAAAAATATGGTAAAGAATATTTTCGCAGCTAGGTGGCGCCTTCTGGCGGTACACTCGGTTTTAGAGGGATTACTCAGCACTCGTTAGGAGTTAATAAATGTAATTAGATGCATTAAAAAGCTGAGATCCTAAGCTTTAAAATGATATATAATTTGTGTTGTTCCATTCAGTGGTTGCTTAGTAATAATTTTTTTTCTTTCCGAATGGGAATAAATCAAATAAATAAATAAAAAAGCTAAAGGCCGCCTATAGGCGGTTATAGGACATGACACAAATTAATACATTTTGAAGCCACTAGATGGCGCTCTTCTCAGTTGAACATTTTTTTTTTTTAGGCCTGCACTCTATTTTGATGTGAAATGTTGCATTTATTGAAAAATAAAAAAAAAATAAAAAAAATAAAAAATAATATATTAATTCTAATGGAAAAAATAACTCATAAAAATTATATAATTAATGCAAAATATCATAAAAAATTCCAAAAATTCGAAATAATAATCAGAAAACATTATAGAACAAAAATATATTTGATTGGTTATCCTGGGAAAAAGAAAAGTAAGATTTTAAGGCTTCGCCCGTTTTCGGGCGGGAGGAAGCTAAGTGTGACTATAATACGAAGAAGCCCAGAGGGTTAAGCTGGACTGTGACGCTTTTTTCCTCTGGAAACAAACTTTGTTGCATTATTTTCCTGTTATCTCTGTAAAGCTGCTTTGAAACACTCTGTATTGTAAAAAGTGCTATATAAAGAAAGGAGAACTTAACTCTCTCACATCTGGACTTCATCTCATTGTGTCCTCACTGTCATGTCATCCACTCTTCTCACGGTCTCTCAGATTCCTCTCCTGGGTGATGTTGGAGGGCCGCTCCTTCCCCCCCATGAGCGGCTCATCGAGGAGACAGGCCAGAGAGGCGGCGACCCAGGCAGCCGTGGCCGTCCTCATCGCCGAGGCTGAGCGGGAGAGGATAGGCGCTCAGGTACACACACACACACACACACACACACACACACACGATGTATCGTTTTAGCATTGATATCGCCGTGTGCGATGTCCAGAATAGGGATCGTAGTTGATCCGTTCAGGCCAGCTGCTCCCGTTTATAAGAAGAAATTTTATTTTTAATTTTATTTAGAAAATTTATCTTCCCGTTTTGCAAGAAGACTCGTGCGCTGTTTTCTGTGTGCTGAGAGCACGTGAACGCCATATTCAGTTCTCTTTCTCTTGAGCTTTAACAGACACGTGTATGCAAAATTAAGTCAAAATGCCCGTCCCAGAGAGAATCCTCGTAAACACAGCCGATATGTGCTGTAAACAATTGAGAAAGAAAAGATATATTGTCAACACCAGCATCAGCTATCAATATCAAGATGATTTAGCATTTCCAATTCATGTATTTTATTATTATTATTAGTGAAGGCCTAGGCTACTTTTATTATTAAATTGATAGGCTATTATAATTAATTTGTGACGCGATAATTTCATAGCGCATCACCGCATAACGAACGTGCTATGAGGAAACACTGAGTTTAGGGCAATCGGTTCGTAGCTGTGCTTCAGCTGTGCGATATAGTCACGAGGACCGACCACAGTTTCTGACATGCCACAAATTCATCCGACCATCCGATTGCTTGTCGTGAGAGGTTAATCGCCTCTCGTTTCCCCCGTACACTGCACAAACACTGCACGACAAACGACGCACGGCAAAGCTGAAAATCGGCCCGATCCTAAAAAGAGTCGCACGAGTCAGAATTCTGCTCAAAATCAAACGAAAATCGCAGTGTATGCCCGCCTTTAGTGTCACTGATGGTGATCTGACAACAAAAGAGAAAGATTTTGTAGCTTTAACAAAGATAATTCAAATTCTCTCACTCTCACAAAACAGTGATGTGTCATTGAACTACGCACACACGCACACACGCACACACGCACACACGCACACACGCTCTGCTAAAGCTTTTCTCTGTGTAAATGCTGAAATCTGCTGCATGTGTGTCATTCACTCCAGAAAGTTCAGTGTCATCTCAGACACGCGTCACATGGTAACGTTTTCCCCGTAGGAGCAAAAGTGCAGCTCACCTGTTCAGTCCACATGTGTTTATTTAGAGCAACAACTGCACACATCTGCATCACACTAACTACACCAACCCTGATCCTGAAGCTTTGAATCTGCTCTCAGAAACGCATTTCACACTGAAGCTTGATTCCTTTCCCCATTAACACCTGGTCAAGTAAGTCATCTTCATTTATATAGCGCTTTTAACAATGTAGATTATTTCAAAGCGGTTTTACGGTAATAAACGGATCATTTAAGGTACCAGAGATTGTTTTGGCTTTATAGCGGTTCTTGAATAATGTTATTTCCAGCTAAAGTTAGTTTTGATTGATTCACTTCTGGCGAAAGGATCATTTGTTATTAAATTAGGGGCTGCTAAGACGACTCCGTTCTCTCTACACAGACTTTAAACGCGAACCTGGGATAAACGCTGATGGCGCTCACTTGCGCATTAAGAATTAATTCTGTCGTTATGTGCGTTTGAATATACTGTATGTGCACAGGTTTGTAATTCCCTACAAACCAAGCCTTAAAATTCTGTATCAAAATGTTAAGGCCAGACAAGTAGTTTATCACTTCGGGGTAGATGCGCGAAACTGAAATTATCCCCACAGCGCTTAATCTGTAGAGTGGTAAAGGAATCCTCCATAGGGAAAATTTCGGGATAAACAAAGACACTAATATTAGCGTAGACGCCATTCTTCTTATGATGTAACGAGTACATCAGGATTAATGGGAAGTGTTCCCGGTTCCGGCTGACCTAATCTATGCAGCCTAACATTGAATTATAGAAGTCTATAATGTATTATGTGAAAGCTAGGTCAAAGAGATGTGTCTTTAGTCTGGCTTTGAACTGACAGTGTGTCTGCTTCCCGGACAATGTTAGGAAGACTGTTCCAGAGTTTTGGTGCTAAATAGGAAAAGCATCTACCGCCAGCAGTCGATTTTGCTATTCTAGGTATTATCAACTGGTCGGAGTTTTGAGATCGCAATAGACGTGACGGACTATAATGCGTTAAGAGCTCGCTCAAGTACTGCGGAGCTAAACCATTCAGTGCTTTGTACGTGATCAGCAATATTTTAAAATTTATGCGATGTTTAATAGGGAGCCAGTGCAGTGTTGACAGAACCGGGCTAATATGGTCTTACTTCCTGGTTCTGGTAAGAACTCGAGCTGCTGCGTTTTGGACCAGCTGTAGTTTGTTTATTAAGCGTGCAGGGCAACCACCCAGTAGAGCATTACAGTAATCTAGCCTTGAGGTCATGAACGCATGAACTAACTGTTCCGCATTTGTCAATGAGAGCATATGGCGTAATTTAGATGTATTTTTAAGATGGAAAAATACGGTTTTACAGATACTAGACACGTGACTTTCAAATGAAAGATTGGTATCAAAGAGCACACACACACACACACACACACACACACACAGATTCCTAATCGATGACGAAGACTTAACAGAGCAGCCATCAAGTGTTAGACAGTATTCTAGGTTATTACGTGAGGAAGTTTTTTGTCCAATAATTAGAATCTCTGTTTTTTCAGAGTTTAGTAGGAAATTACGAGTCATCCAATTTTTTTATATCAGCTGTGCATTCTGTTAATCTTGTGAATTGGTAGGTTTCCTCAGACCCCGCAGCAGGACCCGACCTCCAGTAGCACCCGGACCCCCCGCCCCCCGCAGCAGGACCCCGACCCCGACCCCCCGCAGCACCCCGACCCCCCGCAGCACCCAGACCCCCCCGCAGCAGGACCCCGACCCCCCGCAGCAGGACCCCGACCCCCCGCAGCAGGACCCCGACCCCCCGCAGCACCCGGACCCCCCGCAGCACCCGGACCCCCCGCCCCCCGCAGCAGGACCCCGACCCCGACCCCCCGCAGCACCCAGACCCCCCCGCAGCAGGACCCCGACCCCCCGCAGCAGGACCCCGACCCCCCGCAGCAGGACCCCGACCCCCCGCAGCAGGACCCCGACCCCCCGCAGCAGCACCCGGACCCCCCGCAGCACCCGGACCCCCCGCAGCACCCAGACCCCCCGCAGCACCCAGACCCCCCGCAGCAGGACCCCGACCCCCCGCAGCACCCGGACCCCCCCGCAGGACCCGGACCCCGCAGCAGGACCCCGCAGCACCCGGACCCCGACCCCCCGCAGCACCCGGACCCCGACCCCCCGCAGCACCCGGACCCCGACCCCCCGCAGCACCCGGACCCCGACCCCCCGCAGCACCCGGACCCCGACCCCCCGCAGCACCCGGACCCCGACCCCGACCCCGACCCCCCGCAGCAGGACCCCGACCCCCAGCACCCCGCAGCGGGACCCCGACCCCCAGCACCCCGCAGCGGGACCCCGACCCCCCGCAGCACCCGGACCCCGCAGCAGGACCCGACCTCCAGTAGCACCCGGGCCCCCCGCACCCCCCGGATCCCCCGCACCCCCCGGACCTTTCAGCAGAAAATTAAAGTAATTTAATTTCTTTCAGCAGAGTCTTGTATACTCAGAAACAAACTCAGATGTTTGTTCATCCTGTGGTATGATTCATCTTCTGCTGTGCAAATTATTCACTTGTGTTTCAATTTAATTTTCAGATGGAGGAAGATGATTTTTATTTTTAAATAAAAAATATTTTTAAAAAAATCTGTTTATACTTTTTTGTTTTCAATACTTTGTGAATTTGCTGAAGGAACCATTATATTTTTCTCATATATGTGTGTATATATATATATATATGTATATGTATGTGTGTGTGTGTATGTATGTATGTATGTATATATATATATATATATATATATATATATATATATATATATATATATATATATATATATATATATATATATATATATATATATATATATATATATATATATATATATATATATATATATATATATATATATATATATATATATACAGTGTGTGCAGAATTATTAGGCACGTTGATTTTCTGATCATATTTTATTTCCAGGCACATTTTGCCAATTCCAAACCATATTAATCTTAACTACTATTAATTTTGTATTTAATCATTTATAAGTGATGTATAATTGTTCATGAAGGATGGAAATGATAAACGCCTTATATTCAGGTGTGCCGAATTATTAGGCAAGTTTTCGTTTACAGATAAAATAAGCCAAAAAAGAGATTTAACTAAGACTGAAAAGTCAAAAATGATTAAATGCCCATGAGAAGAATGCAATAATAATGCAATACTAGAGATTGCAGTTAAGGCATGACCATTGGACAGTGAAATGCTCAATAGGTCAGCAGGGTCAGACAAATACAGGTGGAGAAGAAAAGACACATGTTAACTGCAAAAGAATTAAGAATTAAGGTGAAGAATTAAGTGTGAAACCATCAGGAACCCTTTAGTCTTCAGCATCACCATTTTCCAGAACTGAAACCTACCTGGAGTCTCCAGAAGAGCAAGGTGTCAGGGTCTCAGAGACTTGGGTTAGGTAAAGAATCCTAAAAATGACCCCCACTTAATAAGAGTCACAAGCTGAAATGTTGTGAAATACATGAAGACTGTTTTTTTATAGGCTTTACAGACGGACTAAAAATTAACTCCCAAAACCTATTAAAACGTATTCTGGAAGATGAATATGAATAGTTCTTCAAATAGTGTTAGAAGAGGATGTGGTGCTGGTCCTTCAAGAGTCACTCTCAATCTGTCTGTATGAACTGTTTTATGGTGCTTAATTTAACCCCTTGTTTGGGTCTTAAATATAGACACCTTCTACCTTATTTTGTTTATTCTCAGGTTAGGTAAAGTCAGTCGAATTCGTTCTAAACAATAAGTATATAAATTTCCATACTTACAATTCAGTCGAAAGACCGCTCTGTGGTTTAGTTCAGCTCAATATTTTGTAAAACAGAAAGTTAAGGCAGGCGAGCTTCTTAATTTCAATTATATGTATTTTTTATTAAATACAAGTTAACTAGTTTACATAAACGGTACTAATATAAAATAAAAATAAAAGTAAATCAAAACCAAATAATTTACAAGCTTTCATCTTCATGAGGCGCAATGGCAAATTAGAGCGGATTGTATAATTCCACGTAGGAAAACATCGTTTGGCCAAGCTGTTTTCTCATACAGAGCTTCACATCAGTGGAATACTGTACCTCACTCAATTAGAGAGTGCTCAACATTTAACTCTTTTAAGTTTAATCTTAAGAAATGGCTTCTTCATAACCAACAATGTGAACATTAATGCTGCTCTATTATTATTATTAAACTTATTATTAATTTTATTATAAACCTGATTAGTCATATTAACTCATAACAATTTTTTCCATTGTGTATATTGTCTTTTTGTATAATGCTCTTAATTGTATTTTATAGAGGTGTTTACAAGTTCTAGATTTATGATTGTTGTAGTGTATTGTTGTAATGTTTAACCTTTTTACTTTTTTCTAGTTTAGAGCCTAATAACATCTGGCAAAGGGACTACCAATGAAAACTAGCCTTCGGGCTAATTTGGGTACATTTACATTTATGAATGTTAATTAATGTACATTGTCCCTTTTCTAAATAAATAATAAAAAAATAAAAAAATGGCAAGGCATCTAACACCGGAGAGGCCGTCCTTGGTGAATCAGCATCTGACTGGACATGTCATTTCAGCCTTTTGAAGTCCATCAACTTTTGGACATCTTCAGGAATCTCCTCCTGGAAACCCCCTAAAACTTGTTCATTGGTCATCTTCTCTTGGAAACCCCCTAGGACTTGGTTATAAAGCCTTTGTCTCTCCATCCTCCTTCTGGACCTTTTCTTCATCGCTGTATCTTCTGTGTCTCGTCCGCAACACATAGACGGTAATGATTGCATTTTTCTTCTTTCTTTGGTAAAGCTCTTTCTAATACATTTTCAATTCCTCTCTACTCTGCCATATGCTTAATAAATGCTTACAACATTCAGTGTGGTCTGTTTTTCTTTATGAAATCATCTTCTCAATAAATGACTTTACAATACCAATTGCAGTGTCTCTTTTTTATAAACCATTTTCTCAATAAATGACTTACCACAACTGTTGTTTGTAGTCTTTTATATAAACCAATAAAACAATTTATCAAAACATGTCTCAGGGTCTTTTATATAAACCAATAAAACAAATGATAAAAACATGTCTCAGTGTTTCTATAAACCAGATTCAAGAGTTTCTTATAAAAACTCTTTATAGTGCTTTTCTTCATAATAAGGTTTCTTATAAAAACCTTATAAAGTGTTTTCATATAATAAGGTTTCTTATAAAAACCTCATACAGTGTTTTCATATAATAAGGTTTCTTATAAAAACCTTTTACATTGTTTCCATATAATAAGGTTTCTTATAAAAACCTTATACAGTGTTTTTCTTATACAACACTTTTCTTACACAAAGTTACAATTATACTTAATACCCTATTAGAAGCCTATATATTATGAGGCATAAAAGAACAAATTGCATGTTTCACACAACAGTACGTAGCCTATGTATGTACCAGAGTTTCTGCTAGAAAAAAATGGTGCCGGTCAAAGTGACCAGCAGAGGTTTCGTTTTCCGGACATTTTGATGATATGCCGGTCAAATAGGCCTATCGCCTCTTAAATTAGTCAAGTTGAGGAAAACTGGAGGCAGGATATGTAACTTAAATGACATAATCAGGCCGTATAGAATGCAACATGTTTATTAGCCTAACTTTCAAATAGACGGAATAAAAGCATGAACGACCGATTGGCATCAATCAACGCCAATTGTTTTTACTATGGTTTCACATTCATAGTTAAACAAACCAATCCCCCTTCCCCACATAAAATATCTGAAGCCTATTGTTTTTACTCAAGCGAACTTCCAGTGTCTCTCCACAACTTGCAATGCGCATAAGCCGCGTAACCTTGTTCTCCGCAAGGCGACTTCGCTGCTTCGTCTTGATCCGATTCTGCAGCGAGAACCCCCTCTCTGCAGGAACACTCGAGACCGTACGTTTCTTCATTCGGATCTATTTGTGATCCATTCCATTCTAAACAAACAACGCAGTTTATATGGTTCGTCCTTGTTTCATTATTCATTAAGATAATGATTAATAAATGCACGCATAATTATCAGTGAACTTGATAAATGTTGCAGATATGTTTTGCTATGCAAAAACAAAATGCCTTTCAACTTATGTGTGCAAAATTCAGAATAAAATGAATGTGCAGCAATTTGTACAAATAGAGAGTATGTTTATACGTGTTTTAGCCATTAAATAAGCTCATTTAGTTTAATATTTGTTAAAATATTATAATGTTATGTTTTAATTTATGTTGATTATGAAAAGTAAACCGCACGCACAAGTAAGATAGGATGCGCAATATTGAGAGACATGGAGCGGGTCAGATGATTTTGACCACTTAATTAAGTTTTTTTGTTTTGTAGAAAGCCTTTTTTGAAGTGAATTTCGTTTTGTATAAATTGTATCTTAATTTTAATAATTTTTTTAATCAACCAATTGCCTGGATTTTAGCAAGTAGACGATAGGCCTAATCATGACGGCGCCCGCGCGGTCCCTTGCATTGCTGGAGCGCATCTCATCCTAATTTAATGAAACTCTAGCGTAGGCCTCACCCTCACAGACATGAAATAAGAAAGCTTGAAATGTCTTTTTAACAATTTAAAATGAAAAGAAATAGGCTACACTCTGATTATGTAATCCATGATGTGCATTTCTCTCTATAGGCGCGTTCAGAGATGGCGATCGTCAACTTCATCTTTACAGCTGTTGTTGCTGTTAATAAACTAAAAAAATAATAGGCCTATAATTTTATTAAACAGTAAATTAAATGAAATTGTAATTGTATTAAAAAAAGCAACTAAAAAACAAAACTCCTGTTTAAGTTTTTTTTTAACCTATGCTAATATACGCATTAAATTCAGGTAGGCTACTGAGTCACTGTCCTCAGTGCCCAGAAAAGCGCTGAAACTGAGATGAAGGGGAACCCGTTTTTATTGATTTTTTGGCTTATTTTAACTGGCCCATCCAGTTTTCTGGAGGCCCACCTACAATCAAAATCCTGGCGCCGCTAGTGCTTCACAGCGTCTGATATCAAGAAATAACAGACCGCATTCCACATTGGTTAACCCTAACCCTAACCCTAACCCTAACATTCAGCCAAGCCATGTAATAATGTTTAATAACTTTCAAACGGTAAAGCCTGTTGCTTTATAACATAGCCAAAGGTAGGTGTATTTTTGCTTTATACATTTTAGGCTTATTCTCAAATTCAGATTGTGTTAGGGGGGTGGGATTATTAGCCAATTTTAATCGGACAATTTGACCGGAGCGATTTAATTTTTTTTTGGCCAATGTCCGGCAATTACCGGACAACGGAAACCCTGGTATGTACGTAGCTGTTCCAATGTTGGCTATATTCAAACTAATGAATACATATGATAAAATGTAGGCCTATAGAAAGAGTACACTTGAAATATTGTTGAAATTGTAATTATTGTTGTAATTGTAACCTTTTTAATAAAATAGCAAAACATATTTACAAGATAGATGTAAGCAAAATCTTAAATGGTCAATATAAGTCTTCTAAATATATATTTTGTCCATGCATTCATTCTTGTGGCTGAAGTGTCACACCTGAATGAATGGCTCATTATGCAGAGTCATTACGCATAATGGGTGGGACATTGTATTCTCAGGTGTAAACCACTCCTCGTTCACGCCCCCCTCGCATATTGGCTTTCAAAGCAAAACCTGTTTTACACAATTTAAATCAATGTATTGTTTTATTTGAACGATTAGGCAGGATGATTTTCACCATTTTGAAGCCAGAACTGGAAGCGACAACATTCATTAGTCAAAAGTCTTGATGACACATATTTAGTATGTGTTTTGTTGTCTTATTTCAGCAACTTTCATTTTTATTTTTTCCAATAACCACGCATAAACATTATTCTCTTAAAAATTCAAACATATACATGCATGTTGATCACATATTATGGTAGCCCTGTTTGTGCTATATAGAGTGAATTTACACCTTTTCCATTAACATGTTTATAAATAACTGAAAAAAGCACAAATGTCAGAGCATGTCAGAACACCTCCAGGGCCCAGAAAACCCCTCAGACCCCAGAGGGTTAATGTGTCCAAGGAAAATGGATTACTTAACTCTCTACCCAGCAAAGAGGAGCCAACATCTTCTGTATGCAAGAATCCTGCATTGTGGACATGCTAGGCCGTCCCCAGGTAAACTTGATCAAACAGCATCTAGATCATTCCCCCGGGTTGTGAATCTTTTGATGATAATACTTCTGGCTGGTGATGTTGAGCAAAACCCTGGACCTGTTTTAAGTCCTGTGCTACAGCTACAGCTGTTCCCTGGGCTAACACCACCTCTGCTACCTGGGCTACAGCAGCTCCCTGGGCTAATACCACCTCTGCTGCCTGGGCTACAGCTGTTCCCTGGGCTAACACCACCTCTGCTACCTGGGCTACAGCAGCTCCCTGGGCTAATACCACCTCTGCTACCTGGGCTACAGCAGCTCCCTGGGCTAACACCACCTCTGCTACCTGGGCTACAGCAGCTCCCTGGGCTAACACCACCTCTGCTGCCTGGGCTACAGCAGCTCCCTGGGCTAATACCACCTCTGCTGCCTGGGCTACAGCAGCTCCCTGGGCTAACACCACCTCTGCTATCTGGGCTACAGCAGCTCCCTGGGCTAATACCACCTCTGCTGCCTGGGCTACAGCAGCTCCCTGGGCTAACACCACCTCTGCTACCTGGGCTACAGCAGCTCCCTGGGCTAATACCACCTCTGCTACCTGGGCTACAGCAGCTCCCTGGGCTAACACCACCTCTGCTGCCTGGGCTACAGCAGCTCCCTGGGCTAATACCACCTCTGCTGCCTGGGCTACAGCAGCTCCCTGGGCTAACACCACCTCTGCTATCTGGGCTACAACAGCTCTCTGGGCTAACACCACCTCTGCTGCCTGGGCTACAGCAGCTCCCTGGGCTAATACCACCTCTGCTGCCTGGGCTACAGCAGCTCCCTGGGCTAACACCACCTCTGCTACCTGGGCTACAGCAGCTCCCTGGGCTAACACCACCTCTGCTATCTGGGCTACAACAGCTCTCTGGGCTAACACCACCTCTGCTGCCTGGGCTACAGCAGCTCCCTGGGCTAATACCACCTCTGCTGCCTGGGCTACAGCAGCTCCCTGGGCTAACACCACCTCTGCTGCCTGGGCTACAGCAGCTCCCTGGGCTAACACCACCTCTGCTGCCTGGGCTACAGCAGCTCCCTGGGCTAACACCACCTCTGCTATCTGGGCTACAGCAGCTCTCTGGGCTAATACCACCTCTGCTATCTGGGCTACAGCAGCTCTCTGGGCTAATACCACCTCTGCTGCCTGGGCTACAGCAGCTCCCTGGGCTAATACCACCTCTGCTGCCTGGGCTACAGCAGCTCCCTGGGCTAAGACCACCTCTGCTGCCTGGGCTACAACAGCTCTCTGGGCTAACACCACCACTGCTATCTGGGCTACAACAGCTCTCTGGGCTAACACCACCTCTGCTGCCTGGGCTACAGCAGCTCCCTGGGCTAATACCACCTCTGCTGCCTGGGCTACAGCAGCTCCCTGGGCTAACACCACCTCTGCTGCCTGGGCTACAGCAGCTCCCTGGGCTAACACCACCACTGCTATCTGGGCTACAACAGCTCTCTGGGCTAACACCACCTCTGCTGCCTGGGCTACAGCAGCTCTCTGGGCTAATACCACCTCTGCTGCCTGGGCTACAGCAGCTCCCTGGGCTAACACCACCTCTGCTGCCTGGGCTACAGCAGCTCTCTGGGCTAACACCACCTCTGCTGCCTGGGCTACAACAGCTCTCTGGGCTAACACCACCTCTGCTGCCTGGGCTACAGCAGCTCTCTGGGCTAACACCACCTCTGCTGCCTGGGCTACAGCAGCTCTCTGGGCTAATACCACCTCTGCTGCCTGGGCTACAGCAGCTCTCTGGGCTAACACCACCTCTGCTGCCTGGGCTACAGCAGCTCCCTGGGCTAATACCACCTCTGCTGCCTGGGCTACAGCAGCTCTCTGGGCTAACACCACCTCTGCTGCCTGGGCTACAGCAGCTCTCTGGGCTAACACCACCTCTGCTGCCTGGGCTACAGCAGCTCTCTGGGCTAACACCACCTCTGCTGCCTGGGCTACAGCAGCTCTCTGGGCTAATACCACCTCTGCTGCCTGGGCTACAGCAGCTCTCTGGGCTAACACCACCTCTGCTGCCTGGGCTACAGCAGCTCTCTGGGCTAAGACCACCTCTGCTGCCTGGGCTACAGCAGCTCTCTGGGCTAAGACCACCTCTGCTGCCTGGGCTACAGCAGCTCTCTGGGCTAACACCACCTCTGCTGCCTGGGCTACAACAGCTCTCTGGGCTAACACCACCTCTGCTGCCTGGGCTACAACAGCTCTCTGGGCTAACACCACCTCTGCTGCCTGGGCTACAGCAGCTCTCTGGGCTAACACCACCTCTGCTGCCTGGGCTACAGCAGCTCTCTGGGCTAACACCACCACTGCTATCTGGGCTACAACAGCTCTCTGGGCTAAGACCACCTCTGCTGCCTGGGCTACAGCAGCTCTCTGGGCTAACACCACCTCTGCTACCTGGGCTACAGCAGCTCCCTGGGCTAACACCACCTCTAATACCACATATATATATATGTATGTGTGTGTGTGTGTGTATATGAAGAGTTCAGATGCAAAAGCCTCTAAATGCCATCTGAAATTTTCTTTTAGAATGATCATTTTTATGAAGCTTGTATATTTAAGTTAGCTATAGGTGACACACCTGAATGAATGGCTCATTAAGTATGCAGGGGCATTGTCTCATCAGGTGTGAACCACTAAATATGCATGATCGTTTACGCCCCATCCGCATATTGGCTTTCCAAACTAAAAGTGTTTCGCAAAACTTAAATCAATGTATCGTTTTATGTGAATGATAAGGCAGGATGATTTTCACATCATTTTGAAGAAAAAAACACTAGGCGATGACATCCATTAGTCAAAAGTCTTATTGCCACATATTTAGTATGTGTTTTGTGGCCTTATTTCAGAAACTTTCATTTTTAGTTTTTTCAATAACCACGCATAAACATTATTCTATCAAAAATGAAAACATGTACATACATGGGGCTCACATATTATGGTAGTCCTGTTTGTGCTAAATAGTGTGTAATTTTTTTTTTTGTTGCCATTGATATGTTTATAAGCAACTGAAAAAAGCACAAATGTCAGGGCATGTCAGAACATCTCAAGGACCCCAAAAACACCCCAGACTCCAGAGGGTTAATTCCACCACTGCAGGACCCTATTACAACTAAACCCAGTATGTCACCACAACCCATTACACCCATGCGTACACAGAGGAATCCTGTATTTAAAAAAAACATCGATCATGTAAGTTATTTCAGACTCTTAATCAAGCCAGAACTATATATGGGATCCACAGTGTAAAAACAAAGGGCTCTTAGGTGGCCATCTGAACATACGCAGTATAGCCCCTAAGAGGGAACAATTGGAGCATCTTTTTATTAACGCAAATGTAGATTTCATGGGACTTTCAGAAACTTGGCTTTAACCCTCTTCCCCACAAGCAGTGGTATCATTATAAGGCTACGATGTCTTTAGAAAGGATAGGCATCAATGAAAGGGGGAGGGGGTGTTACTGTATATGAAGGACTCGCTAAAATGTACACACATAATTTGGCCTAATGAAATCCCAATTGAATGTGTTTGAGTTAAAGTGTCACTCTCAGCAGAAATGTCATTTACTGTTTTATGTCTTTATCGCCCACCTTCAGCAAAAGTAGATTTTTATGATCAATTTAAGGCACTTCTGAGTTGTTGTGACTTTAATAATGAGGTTATTCTAATGGGAGACTTAAATGTAAATTGGGACAACAAAAGTGATAGAAAGAAACTGAAAGAAATTACAGATAATTTTGGACTAACACAAATGATCAGTGATCCAACTAGAATAACAAATCGTTCTAAAACTTTAATAGACCTGGTGTTCTCTAACAAACTAGATAGAATCATAAAAACATACAATTTCTTGACTGGCTTGTCTGACCACAATGCCATATTCTTCTCTAGAAAGTTGACTAAAAAACGTTTGAGAAGTGTCAGTAAAAGCACTAATATAAAACAAACATTTATTCCAAAGAGCCAAGAACAACGTTTAACTGCAGCTCTAAATAATCTTGATTGGTCTAGTATATTATCTTGTGATGACACTAATAAATGTTGTGATCTACTATACTCCTCTATTAAAGGGGTTCTGTCTCACTTTCAGAAAGCGGGTCATTTAAAGAAACGAGTTTATTCCTTGCCTTGGATCAATAGTGAGTGTAAACAAACAGCTTATGACACTCAGAGACAAATTACTTAAAAAATCATTACAATCTGGATTAACTACTGATCGATTAAATTTTGTATCCGCAAGGAATAAAGTCACACAAACTTTGAGAATGGCAAAAGCTAATTTTTTCATGACTGTAATTAATGGTGCCAAAGGAAATTGTAAGCTAATTTGGTAAATATTAACAAACTCCTTGGTAAAAGTAAGCATAATGCTGATAAAGACCTTGAACTCAAATTTGACAATGAATTGGTATCAGAGCCTCTCAGCCTAGCAACTAAATTAAATGATTACACAACTGTTTTCTAATTCTTGTGACTCTCAACAAAATATTGGCAACACCGACCTCCATATGGATGCCTCAACTCAAAATTCAAAGTTTAATATTCAAATAATTGCACAAAATGAAGTAGAAAACTATCTCTAAATTGAAAAGTTTAAAAGCAAGAGATGTGTTTGGATTTTATGCTAATCTTCTGAAGCATTATAAATCGTGTATCGTGTTACTGTTCTTGGTGCCTGTGACCCATCTTATTAATTTATCAATCACGCAGGCAGTCGTCCCTTTGAGTTGGAAGGTGGCAAATGTCATACCAATATATAAATAGGTCGATAATTAGCAGGGTTTAATTTATCACCCAATCAGCATAATCCCTATCTTCTCAAAGATAGCAGAAAAGTGGGTCGCTAACTCTATTGCACATGTTTCCAATCCGGGTTTGCACCCTATGCAATTCGGATTTCGATCTCTTCACTCAACTGAAACGGCTGTCTGTGTTTTTGTTGAGAAGGTGAAGTCTTATTTAGACAAAAACAGTTATGTTGCGGCTGTTTTTGTTGACTTTAAGCGTGCGTTTGATACTATGAATCACCTTATGCTCCTGTCTACACTGTCAACATTTAACTTTAGCAATCAAACCGTTAAATGGATACAGTCTTATCTATCAGATAGAAAACAATGCGTGCAAATAAAGAATAGTAAGTCACCCTATCTTCACTATACGCAAGGTGTCCCTCAGGGATCAATTTTAGGTCCCCTGCTATTTTCACTCTATGTAAATAACTTGCCCAATGTGTGCAAAAATGTGGACACGATTATGTATGCAGACGATACGGTAATTTTTACACAAGCCAAAAGTGCTGATGATGCAGCTCATCAGCTTTCATTAGCCTTAAAGTCCGCGTGAACCGGAAGTTGCAAACGACTTTTCTCCAGTGCTGTGACGTATTTCCCAGTGAAAAGGAATATTGAACAGAGGGCAGGGTTTTACTCTAGCGCTCCTCCTCTCCATCTCTCGCTCATAGCAGACTAACGGTTTGAGGGGAGTGGTTAAGCGTTTCCCAAACCAAGCCGTCAAACATACGTCATCAGGGAAGGTCCTCCAATGCAGAGGGGAGGGGCATTTTCAGATTTTGATTAAAGATTACAAAGCCAAAAATTTTTTTTTGTGTGGATTGACTTGCATGGATGAATTGTTCACCACAAAACTAACAATTTAGGCAAACAAAGTAAATATGGTCAATTTTGAATTCATGTGGACTTTAAATGACTTACAAAAATGGCTGAATGATTCATGCTTGTGCCTTAAATGTTAAAAAGACCGTATCAATGTTTTTTAGTAAACCTAAAACAGTAAAAGTTTGCATGGGTGGACAAGAATTAATTAATGTTGAGGAAGTTAAGTATTTGGGAGTGCTAATAGCCTCGAAATTATCCTTTAAAAAAACGTTAAAAACGTTAAAAAAGTAGTGAAAACTGTAAATGTTAATATACAGAACTTTAGACATATTCGTACATCATTAACAGATACAGCAGCGATTACATTCCTGCACTCTATGATACTGGCTCACATTGAGTACTGTATCACAAGTTGGTCCTTTACGAGTCATGCTGCTATTGGGCCAATCGAAGTATGTTACAAAAGAGCATTGAAAATATTAGACAAGAAACCTTCATCATATCACCATTGTCAAATTTAGATAAATGTAATTTTTTTAATTTTGCTAATTTCAAATAATTTAAATCAGCCTGTCTAATCTACTGTCACGGTGTGGGTTTTGTGTCTTGTTCTTGTCTGTCATGTGTTCCCTGTCTTCATGTTTAGCTGTCTCCTGTTATGTTGATTAGTCTTCCCAGGTGTCTCTGATTAGCCACGCCCCCTTGTTATCTTGTTTAGCTTGTCTGTCTGTGTATTTAAGCCCTGTGTTTAGTTTAGTCTTCGTCAGTTCTTGTATATTGTTGCTCCATGTTGGTTGTTCTGTTCTCTGAGTCTCAGTCCTGAGTTTGTGCTTGTATATGTGAAGTTTTGAGTTTATTTAATAAAAGAATACTGCACGTGGATCCTGCTTCCTCCTCTGCTTCAACCAATACGTAACAGAAGAACTGACCACATAATGGATCCAGCAGTACGCCTCATTCGACTCCGTCAAGGTAACCGACCACTCGAGGACCACACCCGAGATTTTCTAGACCTTTCACACTTCATCGACTTTCCAGACTACACACTCATTGATTTTTATTGTTATGGGCTCAATAAATATTACCAGTCAAAACTGGTAAGTGATGGTCCTTGAGGCTCGCTAGCAGGATTTATTAACTTTGCCCTTCTTTGGAGTGGTTCGTCAGTTACTGTGGGCTTTACGAATGAGGAGCCACGCAAGCTCACAGTATTACCAAACACTGAGCCAATTCACGTCATGCCCACTTTAATATTGGCAACTCTAGTGCTCACATCGCTCGCCAGTGCATCCACGCCAGATCCTGTCATGGCCGTTGCCGAGTCTGAGCCTCTTCACGTCAATCCTGCCGAGCCAGAGCTTCATGTCAGTCCTGCCGAGCCAGAGCTTCACGCCAGTCCAGCCGAGCCTGCGCCTGCACTTCACGCCAGTCCAGCCGAGCCTGAGACTGAGAGCGTCATGCCCGCCGAGCCTGAGAGCTCAAAGTCCTCTTCGCCGCTGGTCCTGCCCAGCAGGTCTGCCACTTCTGCCGTCCTGTCCAGCTCAAAGACCTCTTTGCCGCTGGCCCCGTCCAGTCCAGAGACTGTTCACGTCACGTCTGCTGATCCAGAGACTGTTCACGTCACGTCTGCCGATCCAGAGACTGTTCATGTCACGTCTGCCGATCCAAGTCAAGTCAAGTCAAGTCATCTTCATTTATATAGCGCTTTTAACAATGTAGATTGTCTCAAAGCAGCTTTACAGAGATAAATGTATAATTTAACGTAAGATTGTTTTGGCTTTATAGCGGTTCTTTAATAAAGTTATTTTCCAGCTAAAGTTAGTTTTGATTGATTCGCTTCCGTCGCAACGATCATTTGTTTTTAAATTAGGGCCGCCAAGACGACAC
Organism: Scardinius erythrophthalmus; assembly: GCF_964197995.2. NCBI lineage: Eukaryota > Metazoa > Chordata > Actinopteri > Cypriniformes > Leuciscidae > Scardinius > Scardinius erythrophthalmus. The sequence continues at coordinate 550,603 of NC_138244.1, forward strand.
CATTCTCTCTACACAGACTTTAAACGCGAACCTGTGAGAAACGCTGATGGCGTTCAGATGCGCATTAAGAACGGGTTCTATAGTTATGTGCGTTTGAATATACAGTGAGGAAAATAAGTATTTGAACACCCTGCTATTTTGCAAGTTCTCCCACTTGGAAATCATGGAGGGGTCTGAAATTGTCATCGTAGGTGCATGTCCACTGTGAGAGACATAATATAAAAAAAAAAATCCAGAAATCACAATATATGATTTTTTAACTATTTATTTGTAAAATACAGCTGCAAATAAGTATTTGAACACCTGTCTATCAGCTAGAATTCTGACCCTCAAAGACCTGTTAGTCTGCCTTTAAAATGTCCACCTCCACTCCATTTATTATCCTAAATTAGATGCATCTGTTTGAGGTCGTTAGCTGCATAAAGACACCTGTCCACCCCATACAATCAGTAAGAATCCAACTACTAACATGGCCAAGACCAAAGAGCTGTCCAAAGACACTAGAGACAAAATTGTACACCTCCACAAGGCTGGAAAGGGCTACGGGGAAATTGCCAAGCAGCTTGGTGAAAAAAGGTCCACTGTTGGAGCAATCATTCGAAAATGGAAGAAGCTAAACATGACTGTCAATCTCCCTCGGACTGGGGCTCCATGCAAGATCTCACCTCGTGGGGTCTCAATGATCCTAAGAAAGGTGAGAAATCAGCCCAGAACTACACGGGAGGAGCTGGTCAATGACCTGAAAAGAGCTGGGACCACCGTTTCCAAGGTTACTGTTGGTAATACACTAAGACATCATGGTCTGAAATCATGCATGATTTCCCTGCTTAAACCAGCACATGTCAAGGCCCGTCTTAAGTTTGCCAATGACCATTTGGATGATCCAGAGGAGTCATGGGAGAAAGTCATGTGGTCAGATGAGACCAAAATAGAACTTTTTGGTCATAATTCCACTAAACGTGTTTGGAGGAAGAAGAATGATGAGTACCATCCCAAGAACACCATCCCTACTGTGAAGCATGGGGGTGGTAGCATCATGCTTTGGGGGTGTTTTTCTGCACATGGGACAGGGCGACTGCACTGTATTAAGGAGAGGATGACCGGGGCCATGTATTGCGAGATTTTGGGGAACAACCTCCTTCCCTCAGTTAGAGCATTGAAGATGGGTCGAGGCTGGGTCTTCCAACATGACAATGACCCGAAACACACAGCCAGGATAACCAAGGAGTGGCTCTGTAAGAAGCATATCAAGGTTCTGGCGTGGCCTAGCCAGTCTCCAGACCTAAACCCAATAGAGAATCTTTGGAGGGAGCTCAAACTCCGTGTTTCTCAGCGACAGCCCAGAAACCTGACTGATCTAGAGAAGATCTGTGTGGAGGAGTGGGCCAAAATCCCTCCTGCAGTGTGTGCAAACCTGGTGAAAAACTACAGGAAACGTTTGACCTCTGTAATTGCAAACAAAGGCTACTGTACCAAATATTAACATTGATTTTCTCAGGTGTTCAAATACTTATTTGCAGCTGTATCATACAAATAAATAGTTAAAAAATCATACATTGTGATTTCTGGATTTTTTTTTTTTAGATTATATCTCTCACAGTGGACATGCACCTACGATGACAATTTCAGACCCCTCCATGATTCCTAAGTGGGAGAACTTGCAAAATAGCAGGGTGTTCAAATACTTATTTTCCTCACTGTATGTGTGCAGGTTTGGAATTCCCTGCAAACCAAGCCTAAACAAATTACTGGTGTTTCCTTATAGTTTTGATTCAGAATTTTATTTTATCAATTCGGGGTAGATACGCAAATTGAGTTTTCCCGACGACGCGTTATCTGTAGAGTGGGAAAGGGATCCTCCATAGGGAGAGCCTAGTTGGCACTTCAGCACTGCGTTGTCATCGGGTCCATGGGAAGATCCTTCATCAGATCTGGATACGGCCTGGATCTGGTAGGCTGCGGGAAAACCTTGGGATAAACAAAGACACTAAAATTAGCGTAGATGCCATTCTTCTCATGATGTAACAAGTACATCAGGATTTATGGGAAGTGTTTCCGGTTCCAGCTGACCTAATCTATGCAGCCTAATATTGAATTATAGAAGTCTATAATGTATTATGTGAACGCTATGTCAAAGAGATGTGTCTTTAATCTAGATTTGAACTGACAGAGTGTGTCTGCTTCCCGGACAATGGTAGGAAGGCTGTTCCAAAGTTTTGGTGCTAAATAGGAAAAGGATCTACCGCCAGCAGTCCAGAGACTGTTCACGTCACGTCTGCTGATCCAGAGACTGTTCACATCACGTCTGCCGATCCAGAGACTGTTCACGTCATGTCTGCTGATCCAGAGACTGTTCATGTCACGTCTGCCGATCCAGAGACTGTTCACTATTGCCGATCCAGTGTCTCTGGACAAGATGGCCGCCGCCTCCGCTGAGCCAGTGTCTCCGGACAAGATGGCCGCCACCGAGCCTGCGTCTGTTCCTGTGCCTGAGCCGGTGGTGTCTCCTCCCTGGCCGCCCGAGGGTTCGTCTCCTCCCTGGCCGCCCGAGGGTTCGTCTCCTCCCTGGCCGCCCGAGGGTTCGTCTCCTCCCTGGCCGCCCGAGGGTTCGTCTCCTCCCTGGCCGCCCGAGGGTTCGTCTCCTCCCTGGCCTTCTGAACGGCCTGATCCGCCCTGGCCTTCCATCCTGCCGCAGTCTCCAGGTCCTCTGCCGCCCCACGGGCCTGACCCTCCATCCCGCCCCCAGGTCCGCCTCCGCTCCACCACCCTCCTGAACTATTGTTTTTTTTTTGAGGGGGTCGGAAGCCGCCCATAGAGGGGGGGCTATGTCACGGTGTGGGTTTTGTGTCTTGTGTCTTGTTCTTGTCTGTCATGTGTTCCCTGTCTTCATGTTAAGCTGTCTCCTGTTATGTTGATTAGTCTTCCCAGGTGTCTGATTAGCCACGCCCCCTCGTTATCTTGTTTAGCTTGTCTGTCTGTGTATTTAAGCCCTGTGTTTAGTTTAGTCTTCGTCAGTTCTTGTATATTGTTGCACCATGTTGGTTGTTCTGTTCCCTGAGTCTCAGTCCTGAGTTTGTGCTTGTATATGTGAAGTTCTGAGTTTATTTAATAAAAGACTACTGCACGTGGATCCTGCTTCCTCCTCTGCTTCAACCAATACGTAACATCTACAAGGTTATACATGGTCTGGCGCCTCCACCATTGAGTGATTTTATTAAACAAAAGTCTAGCAGTGTTGCTGGGTCTCGAGTGACTTGAGCCACTATGAGAGGTGATTGTGAATTGGCATTTAGGCGGACCGCCTTTACACAGAATGTCCTGTCATATCAGGGAGTGAGCTTCTGGAATAGTATTCCACTGTCAGTGAGGGAAAGCACAAGTCTTCCTACCTTTAGGAGTCATTTAAAACTGTGGCTGAGGGACATACAAACATGTGATCATGTTTAGTTTATCATTATATATCAGACGTAAAACAGAGTTAGTGCATTACAAAAAGGGATACAATTATTAGTGCAATACGGGTTGTGCAATAAGAGACAGTATAACATGGGTTGTGCAATAGGGGTCAGTGTAATGCGGGTCAGTGCAATATCAGGTCAGTCAGGGCATGTGCAAAATTGGTGTGTGCAATACAGTCGATGCTTTTCTATATGTCCTTTGTTCTTCACTATTGTTGTTGTTGTTTGTTCTAACATGATGTGATCACTGTTTTTTTTTTATATAGTTTGTATATAGTGGCTCTGTATGTATTTATTAACTTGTGTGTAAAACCAACCTGCCAGGGAGTCTGCAGATGGAAATTAGCCTATGGCTATAATCTGACATATTTACATTTGTGAAAATGTTCATTAATATGTATTGTCCCTTTTTCTCAAATAAATAAATAAATAAATAATTGCGAGATTCGGACTTAAGTGCGTTCGAATATGCCTACTTTCCTACTATATAGCAGGCGAAAACAGTACGTGAAGGAAGCAGTACGTTCGAAAATAGCCACTACAATCAGTATTCATAAAAGAGTAGGCGAGAAGTTCCCGGATGGCTTACTGCTTTCGGCCAGATTTTCGAGTGCTCAACCGATGGATACTCTTCTATCCCAGGAGGCCACGCGAGAGGATACGTCATTATCAAACATCGCAGAGATCGGCGACGCGGGCGCTTTCAAATGTGAGTAAACACGGTTCCTTGTGTTAAAATCGCATGTGTTGAACTACTGTAGAGTAAACTGTTGAATTGTTGAAGGTGTAAAGACGTTACACAGTATAGTATAGTTGTGATTTTGCTGTAAAAACACGTTTTATTATGTATAACGTTAGCTAACGGGCACTCCAGTAAGGACAAGTTACGTCTCTGGATTTACATAAACCATATACATCTTAAAGACACTTATTTTAAATAATCTATTTACATCTGACAGGAAAATCTTCAGTAAGTATTGCAGAAGAGCACATCACAACATGATATAGACATCTGAGTGATGAATGTGTGCTATTATGTAGAACAAATCTATAAATCTATAATAAACATAAGTTATCTATTTTATTTGTCCATTAGGCTACTGTTGATAAATTGAGGAACATTTATATTGGATAAAAAGTTAAAACAACCTCATCATGTAAATGTAGTGTTGAGCTCATAAATCACAGAGGTAATGTGAATCTGGTCTGGATGTTACAGGGACAGATGAACGTGTGTGTTTATCCTGTGGAGAGTGGCTCATGAAGCTGAATGCTGCCATCAAAGGCTTTGACTGAGTATACTACAGAAATTAATAACTATTTAAATCTTAAGTTGTAGTTTATTTAATTATTGTAGTTTCAAACAGAGCTATTACAGCACTTTTCTGATTCTTGATTTCTGTGCATTTGCTGCAGATCTTCTGTGGTGGAGCAGGACCTGCAAGGGAAGATGATGGCAGCATTTGTGGAAAAAAGCGTTTTTGTCTTCTAGATAATACTGAAATCAAATGACATTGTGCGGTTAAAATGACTGCTTTTGTGTTATGTTTGTGCATTTTTGTAGGTTCTGAAATGTCAGCGGCTGGTGTGAGCACTGAGGATGAGGAGCCCAGAGCTGAATCCTGGAGATGGTGCCGTGGATGAGTCCCTCCATCACTCCACCTGCCCTTACGAGACCCTCCATCACTCCACCGGCCTTTATTGCCTCAGATTGTGAAGCACAGCACATCACGCAACAACCTCCGGCACGAAGGCACGGCTCACCTCTGGCGGTCAGCTGATTCATCAGAATAAAGCCGCAGAATGGGAACCGCTGTGTTGAGATGGCAGAAGGATGTGGGGTTCAGCGCCTCTACATACATGATTGTAGTTTGAATAAAGTTTTGTTTCATGTGTTGATTTGTATATGCATTTGTTTATTGTGTGATGGTGACTTTCGTTCATTCTTTTATTAATATTTTTCTCATTGTTGTCAGTAAATAAAATATAATTATTTAATTAATGCTTTATTTAATTGTTTGAATGAAAATGTAGATATGTTCACTATACACATGACTCAGCTATGCATGAACGCACTCTAGATATGACATACATTACATTTTGTTTTATTGACTTATATCATTTTCAGTAAAAAGTAATATAATTAAGTATTGGTCAGCATTTATCATTGTTGTTATTGTATGTTTTGGGGTGGGATATCAATGCAATTCATTCTGAGGTAAAATTAATTATTTTTAATAGTAATACTTAATTTTTTCGAGTATAAATTCAACAGTTTCCTCCAAAGGCAAATTTTCACACAGCTGCCCTTTGTGCAGACATTACAAACGCTGAGGAAAACCATTCTAGGTAGGGCTGTCGAGTTACTAATGTTATATATGTTATAGGTGTATATGGGTTAGGTTAGGTTTATATATATATATATATATATATATATATATATATACAGTGAGGAAAATAAGTATTCGAACACTCTGCTATTATGCAAGTTCTCCCACTTAGAAATCATGGAGGGGTCTGAAATTGTGATTTCTGGATTTGTTTTGATTATGTCTCTCACAGTGGACATGCACCTACAATGACAATGTATGATTTTTTAACTATTTATTTGTATGATCAGCTGCAAATAAGTATTTGAACACCTGAGAAAATCAATGTTAATATTTGGTACAGTAGCCTTTGTTTGCAATTACAGAGGTCAAACGTTTCCTGTAGTTTTTCACCAGGTTTGCACACACTGCAGGAGGGATTTTGGCCCACTCCTCCACACAGATCTTCTCTAGATCAGTCAGGTTTCTGGGCTGTCGCTGAGAAACACAGAGTTTGAGCTCCCTCCAAAGATTCTCTATTGGGTTTAGGTCTGGAGACTGGCTAGGCCACGCCAGAACCTTGATATGCTTCTTACAGAGCCACTCCTTGGTTATCCTGGCTGTGTGCTTCGGGTCATTGTCATGTTGGAAGACCCAGCCTCGACCCATCTTCAATGCTCTAACTGAGGGAAGGAGGTTGTTCCCCAAAATCTCGCAATACATGGCCCCGGTCATCCTCTCCTTAATACAGTGCAGTTGCCCTGTCCCATGTGCAGAAAAACACCCCCAAAGCATGATTCTACCACCCCCATGCTTCACAGTAGGGATGGTGTTCTTGGGATGGTACTCATCATTCTTCTTCCTCCAAACACGTTTAGTGGAATTATGACCAAAAAGTTTTATTTGGTCTCATCTGACCACATGACTTTCTCCCATGACTCCTCTGGATCATCCAAATGGTCATTGGCAAACTTAAGACGGGCCTTGACATGTGCTGGTTTAAGCAGGGGAACCTTCCGTCCCATGCATGATTTCAAACCATGACGTCTTAGTGTATTACCAACAGTAACCTTGGAAACGGTGGTCCCAGCTCTTTTCAGGTCATTGACCAGCTCCTCCCGTGTAGTTCTGGGCTGATTTCTCACCTTTCTTAGGATCATTGAGACCCCACGGGGTGAGATCTTGCATGGAGCCCCAGTCCGAGGGAGATTGACAGTCATGTTTAGCTTCTTCCATTTTCTAATGATTGCTCCAACAGTGGACCTTTTTTCACCAAGCTGCTTGGCAATTTCCCTGTAGCCCTTTCCAGCCTTGTGGAGGTGTACAATTTTGTCTCTAGTGTCTTTGGACAGCTCTTTGGTCTTGGCCATGTTAGTAGTTGGATTCTTACTGATTGTATGGGGTGGACAGGTGTCTTTATGCAGCTAACAACCTCAAACAGGTGCATCTAATTTAGGATAATAAATGGAGTGGAGGTGGACATTTTAAAGGCAGACTAACAGGTCTTTGAGGGTCAGAATTCTAGCTGATAGACAGGTGTTCAAATACTTATTTGCAGCTGTATCATACAAATAAATAGTTAAAAAATCATGTATTGTGATTTCTGGATTTTTTTTTTTAGATCATGTCCGCACCTACGATGACAATTTCAGACCCCTCCATGATTTCCAATTGTGTTAACTCGTCACATTAGAAGAACGTTTATCAGGGGGCCCTAAGGAGGGCAGGGAAGGAGATAATGGCGAGCCCGGGAGTTGACTGGAAGGAAGCATGGCAGGTGGCTATAAAATGGACCCGGAGAAGATACAAGAGGTTGAGGGAGCAGACCATTCGGCGGGTCGGGAATGTGGTCAAAACTTTGATGTCACGAAGAAGGTCTGAGGAAGAGGCAGGGGAAGGGGCGAGTTTGGGCCCGGATGTCGAAGCCAGACCTGAATTCCCGCGGAATTCCGGAACAGGGACAGCAGGAGCAGGGGGAACAGGGCGAAGCGGTCCCCATGGAGGTGGACCAACCTCAGGGACCGGCATCCCCAGTAGCACCCACAGTAGCACCCGCAGCCGAGGTTATGGGGGAGAAGATTCCAAAGGCAAAGAAAGGTTGGGGCCCTAGCACAAGCAGGGCTGTGGTGACTTTGCCGGCCCTGACTCCTTACCAGATACCTCGGGAGGAAAAAACGGAGGGCAGTCCTCAGGTTATCGAGGTGGAGGAAGGGGTCATGGACTGGCTTTATTCTGGAGAGGGGTCGGAGGACCAGGTAAGTCCCCAGAAGAAGGAGGAGGTGGGGGATAAGGATAAGGATAGGCCTTTGAGATCCTCGGGATTGGATGCTCCACGATGGAGCATCCATGTGAATCATGAAGTTAGGGAGAAGGCCAGGAGTTGGTCCTTGGCCCCGGTCAACCCAGTATTGGTTGTGGGGGCCTCAAATTTGAGTCGCCTGCCAAGGACAGGGGCATGGGAGATTGAGGTCCATAGTTTCCTGGGGGCCACACTAACGGATGGGTACAACATCATCAAGCATAGGACCAGGACAACTGGGAATACGGAGCATGTGATTCTTGCTTTTGGCCTGAATGACCGGGGAAACAGCAACATAACGGCCCTGGGATTTTCCCTGATGGCAATCAGAGTTTTCCCTGATTTCCCTGAAAATCAGAGTTTTCCCTGATTTCCCTGATGGCATCTGTGTGATAAAACTGCACATTTCAGAGTGGCCTTTTATTGTGGCCAGCCTAAGGCACACCTGTGCAATAATCATGCTGTGTAATCATCTCGGCAAAGGAGAAGTGCTCACTAACACAGATTTAGACAGATTTGTGAATAGGCCTTTTGTGTACATAATAAAGTCTTCGATCTTCGATCGTACGTCGCTAACTCACTTAGCTGGATTTGATTGTTGGGGATTTGGCATGATCTTGGATTGTTTGGTTCTTCAACGCTCATCCTGGACTTGCTGTCATAGCAACAGGTGCGCAATCTTAAACCTGCTCGGGAGCAGGCTTATTTCATGTTAACAGGATTAGATCCCGGCTTCATACGCGGAGCTGATGCGGGACGTCCAGCGCAGCGCGATAGTGCACTTTCTGAGATATATATTTTTTCTCGTGACTCGTGAGTTGGTAAATAAACAAACTATAGGCTACAGGTAAAAAGTATAAATATAGGCTATAAAATATGAAGAAGAATTATAAAGGACTATGGATATGCAGCCTACAAGATTTACAGTACTAGTAAATAAATAGAATAATAAATAACTATATTGCACACTGAATATTAAAACAGAGAATATTGCACAGAATGTGAAGTATTGCACTACAGGGTCCAGTTTAATAACAAAGGGTCCATGTGTCAGACACTTTACTATCTTGAGGCCAGGAGATACTATCTTGAGGCCACGAATTACTATCTTGAGGCCAGGAGATAGTATCTTGAGGCCACGAGTTACTATCTTGAGGCCAGGAGATAGTATCTTGAGGCCACGAGTTACTATCTTGAGGCCTCGAGATACTATCTTGAGGCCACGAGTTACTATCTTGAGGCCACGAGTTACTATCTTGAGGCCAGGAGATACTATCTTGAGGCCACGAATTACTATCTTGAGGCCAGGAGATAGTATCTTGAGACCACGAATTACTATCTTGAGGCCAGGAGATAGTATCTTGAGGCCACGAGTTACTATCTTGAGGCCTCGAGATACTATCTTGAGGCCACGAGTTACTATCTTGAGGCCACGAGTTACTATCTTGAGCCCACGAGTTAGTATCTTGAGGCCACGAGATAGTTATAATTAATTTTTTTGACACAGTGGGACTAGGGGGGCTCCGTACAAAGCAATTCATCACTCAAGATTTAACAGTTGAAATGACTATACGTCCTTAATTTAATGCAGCAAAAATTATTTTACAGTGTAGGCTACTAAGATCTTTTCTTTTCTTTTCTCAGCCTTTTTCTTGGTTGCTTTTATAATCAGACAACCATTTATTTAACTGTGTCTTTTATAAAAGAGACTATATAGCAAAAAATTACCATTATGTAGAATATTTTTGTACTTCACTTTTATTTGTTCCCATGTTCTAGTGTGGTGACTCTGACATTACAATGAACAAAGTAATTATGCAATTATTAAAATACAAAAATTTAGGCTAATAAGTGATAAAAACATCTAGCATGGCCACTTCTAACAGATTTAAATGGTCTGCTACTCTTTGCCAGCCCTCTCTCCTGGCTTTTGCAGACTTTGAGGTGTTCCCTGGCGTTTTAATTAAACATTAAAATTCCGAATAAACTTGAGGAGAAAAACTGAGCGCGCTCTTTGGCCACGCTGAGCAGCCAATATCAGCGTTGCTGATCAATGTTTCTACTATCGATACATATCCCCTTTTATATGGAGCTATTCTTGTGCCAATAAAAATGAACGTAGCTTTTCAATAAACTAATGAAAATATAAATTGAAACTATATAAATTATCTCTAAAACTGAAAAAGAATAAATCGCAGGCAAATTTTTTGACTTCGTTTTTAATACACTGCATGTTTTGCTAACTATTTCTCATATTTCAATCGCTGATCTGAACTTACAAATACGCTTCCAGAGTTTTCATTTACGCTTCTGAAGTTTTCGTTTTCACTCCCAGAGTTTTCGTTCGCCGTTCTGACACATTTCTCTCGTGGGGGCGGGGCTAGTAGCAGTGTGTTCTCATTGGTTACTGAGCTTTTGATTGATAGCTTCGTGACCTGGAAGTGAAGACATCAGTGGTGTGTTTATGTGTGGATGTGAGCGTCTGTAATCGCAGCTTTCTATTTCATTTTAGTGATAAGTTATGTTTGTTTTTTAATTTTATCTGTATTTACCTGCTGCTACTACTTAGTTACTACTACTTACTACTACTCACAAGAGATCTATTCAGTCTATTCAGGTGTAATTGCACATTAAAGTACTGTCTGTATATAATACTTAAAATATTGTAGTGTCCAATGTTTTCGGAGAATATTATTCCTGATGATTATTTTGCATGTTAGGCTCTGATTAGGTTCAGCTGTTACAATTTAAAGAGAATATTAGCAAACGTGTGTGATATATTCAGCCGTCAAGAAAGTCAAACTTCAACCAGGTAATCAAGGTTGGCATTTGGCAACCATGGCCATCACACTACTCATTGTTAGCATGATATACGTTTACACCATCAAAATTAATGATCACTTAAATAAGAGGAATTTAAACAAAATGAAAATTACAGTCGTGGCCTGCTGTCAGATACAGACCTCAGAGGGCATTTCATTACATATGTCACACAAAGAATGTTCTTATTGCCATTTTTTTTAATTGATAATTATATTTAGTTATTTCATTTAATTAACATTTTCATTTAATTTAAATATATTTTAACAATCATCAACCGTTTCAATCGTGACTTATACAACCAGTTAAATTAATGTAATTGAAAATATGAATTCAAATAAATGTATATTCTTTATTGTCACTAAAGCATATACACAAGTATCAGAGTGAAGGTCTTGGATGCAATTATGTTGTGACCGGAAAGACCAGAATCCACAAAACATTGACTGCATAATATACATGCAATGCACAGTATTCTCATGATATACATTACTATACAAAATGCACAATTACAAATACACATTTAAAAAATTAATATACATTTTAAATGTTGCAATGATTCTTTAAACAGTTCCTGTTGCAGTACAAGTAACAAAGCAGTGACTGGACACAAGCAGAACAAGGATTGTCCACCCAAAACATGAGCATTCTCTCATCATTTACTCTCCTTCATGCCATCCCGGATGTATATGACTTTCTTCTTCATATAAACATAGACAAAGATATTTAAGGAAATAATCCATCTCTGTGAGTCCATAATACAAGTGGATTGTAACCAATGTACGTATGATTTTTAATAGTTAAAACAGTTTACATTATTATTATTATTTTATCTAGCGTATTGTTTGACTTCAGAAGGCATTGATTCATCCCCTGAGGTCGCATGGATTACCGTCACGCTCACTGTGTGCGGTTTTTAAAGCGTCTTTAGGACTCGCAGAGATGGATTACTTTCCTTACAATCTTAATTCGTGTTTATCTGTAGAAAGAAAGTAAAATGCATCTGGGACAGCATGAGGGTGAGTAAAATAAGAGAGAATTGTATTTTTGGGTGAACTATCCCCTCAACATTCATATGCTATTGGTATGCTAATCCAAGTGTAACCTGCCTGAAATGTTAAAACACATTTAAATAAATAGTTCATGCTGATTAAAAAAACATGTTAAAAGAATATAATGTTAAGAGGTGGTTAAAAATCAGATGTTTTCATTGTGTTTAAAAAGTGGTTGAATTCATGTTAAATTGTGTTTGTAAACGAGAACGTTAGTTTATTTCATAATGTAAAAGCCAAAAAGAGAAAACATTATTTTCTTTTAGAGGAAGAATAATTCTGTTAAAACCAGGTTGTTTTGTCATGTGACCTTACGTCTGTGAGGGGAGGGGGTCGGAGACAGGAAGAGAGAGAGATGGAAAAGAGAGACGCATGTGAGAGAAAGTGAATTAAACAGTCCGTTTTGTGCATTGAACCGCTTGTTATGCTGAACTTCTGATAGCTTGTACTTTTGATGGTCAGCCTGATAATCTTGTAAGTGACAAGTGATAGTTGTGAGCGACAGTTAATTTCAGCACGAAGTTTATTACTGTCGATTACATGCAGACTGCCGTGCTAGCTAAGTGCGGGCTAAAGGCTAAGAGAAACGTGACCGGACTGTGTGGATGCAGCTGTTAGCTAACGCAGCTAGCCATGTAGCTGTTCGTCAGTTCCCGACCAGGAAACGATAGGACGCGAACCAGATAGCGCTCTGAGCTACCAGGGATGCTCAGAGTTCCTCTGGCAACGTTGGATAATCATCAGAGATCGTGTGGATATCGGTGTGGACTCCTGTGTGCGATTCCATTCTCATTTGGACTGAGGTGAACTGACTGGAACATTGTGCTTGGAAAAGGTATCTCTCTGTTTCTTTTTGTTTTAACTCAACGAACCTGTAATTTTTGGGTTCCAACGATCCCGAGCCACGACTCAGGCCTGCAACGTTTGTTTTTTCTAATAAGGTGTGCCGGCTTTTATTATTTTTATAAAAGTGAAACATTGTGTGAAATATTTTATTTCTGAAGAAAACACTGTTTTTTGAACTGTCATTGTATACTGGTGTTTGCATTCTAACCAAAGGGCACAGACATTTCATTTAGTTTATCCTGTCTTTATTTACAATTATTTTATTTTATTAAAGTGAGAACTTGTTATTTTTACATCGAGGTTTCTGTTGTGAGTTTGAGTAGAATGTGCCATTTATTCAGTTATTTACCATAATTTAGGTACCTGTCTTAGTCCAAGTTTTAAGTTTAAGGCATTTTAGTGACCCATATATTTAATCCGGAATATCACACACATACGAGAGTATATCTGAAACGAACCTAGGGCCCATCCTCTTATGAGCAGGATAGGAAGGGTTACATAAAATGGAGGCACCGCTGGGATTCGTGTGAGTTGTGATTAGTATTGGGGTTTTAACAGTCAGTACAGATATTTAAAAAGTAAAAATCTGTTAAACCGCAGAGCAAAATGGCAGACAGAGCACAGCTCATTTATGAGCTGAAGAGATGGTGCAGAGGAGAAGGGCTGTATGAGGCTCATGGACTGATGGTTATAGTCCCACCTGATGCTGAAATAGCCCATATTGAAGAAGTTGTTCAAACCATTAAGTGCTTGGGACGTGTGCGTGTCAGAGGCAGGATGTTTGATACCACTTTGAGCAGCCTGATGGTTCTCTGTGAAACTAAAGAGAACCTCACCACTGTTAGCATTCCCCCTGAAGTGATACATCCTGAGAGTGGAGAAGTTTGGCCCCTGATCACTATAGCTAGCAATCCAGCCCCTGAAGAGTTTGGTACCAAACTGAAAGTGCTGTTAGAGACTGAGGGAAAGACTATGGATGATCTTAAGGCCCTGCTCTCTAGCCCTCAATCACCCACTAACTCTACTGAATCCATCTTAAAGGCGGTGGGAGATCTGTTGGAGAAAACCAGTAAACCTCCTGCTGAAGGTGGGTACCGTCGTCTACGCATTTTCTCAGGACTTCTGCCAGTTCCACCTGGGGAGGAGCAGTTTGATCACTGGCTTGAGCAGGCATGGCTCATGGTGGAGGAGAGCGAATGCATGGAGAGAGAAAAAAGGCGCAGGCTGATGGAATGTTTAAGAGGACCAGCACTAGAAGTAGTTAAGGCTGTAAGAGACTCTCATCCTGATTCAAGTCCAGCTGAATATCTGGAGGCCTTGGAGAGTGCGTTTGGAACTGCTGAATCGGGAGATGATCTGTATTTTGCTTTTCGACAGATGTACCAGCAACCAGGGGAGAAGTTGTCTGATTTCCTTAGACGCCTGGAGCGGTCTCTGTCTAAAGTTGTACAGAGAAAAGGCGTTTTGCCCAGCAACAAGGATAAAGCCCGTTTGTCCCAACTACTGAAAGGCGCAGTCGCCTCTGACCTGATGCTAATTCAGTTAAGATTAAGGGAGAGGAAGGATAACCCACCAACTTTTCTACAACTCCTGTGTGAAATTCGCCATGAAGAGGAGTATGAAACATCCAGGATGAAACTCAACACTTCAGTGCATTCAGTGCGCTCAAAGCAAATAGCTGATGCTAAACAGGCAGAGATTCAAAGTTTAAAAGCTGAGGTAAAAGAGCTCAAGTCAATGGTGGCTGCTCTGGCCCTCAAACCCACTGAAGCTAGAGCAGAACTCTCCAATCCCTCGCCTGTGACCCCTTCACTCTCAGGTGAACCAACCCAAGACTCAGAGTTAGTGGCTCTAAAGAAACAAGTCAAAAGACTGCAGCAAAAGCTACATAAGAAAGAGAACACATATGAGCCCTCTGTCAGAAACCCTTCAGTCTCAACAGTGGAAGCTGGTTCCCGAACCCCCAGAACCCCCACCAGATCCCCAAAACCCTCCGATGAGCAGTTTTGCTACCGGTGTGGGGAAAATGGTCACTTTGTTGCAAAGTGCCACAACCCAGAAAACCAAAACAAAGTCATAAGGAAGCTGATACGAGCCCTAAAAACTGTGAAAGAAAACCAGCCTGTGACAGACGCCACACCTTCTGAAGTAGTCTGTGATGTAAAAAGAAGTGTTGTAAACACGCCTGCCACAACAGGAATTCCTGAAGGTTTGATCGGGCCCCCCAGTTTAGTAAAGTTGAAAGTAAATGGACATCCCTGTAATGCTCTCATGGATAGTGGCTCTCAGGTCACTATTATTTTTGAGTCATGGTACAAAGAGCACCTCGGAGATGTCCCCGTGCATCCTGTTTCGGGTTTGGCCATTTGGGGTTTGAGTGAATCCAACAGCAGCTATCCTTACCGTGGCTACAGTTTGGTAGATCTGGAATACCCTGCAGATGTTACTGGAATCCGTGAGGTTGTAACAGTTCTTGCTCTCATTTGCCCCAGTCCTAGGTCTGAAGAGCAGACACCAGTCATAATAGGGACAAATACCTGTCATGTCAGAAATCTGGTCAAGCGCTGCAGTGAAAAGGGTCTTGACATCACCAAAACTCTTGGCATACAAGTTCATTGTGAAAACATGCCTAAACCCCCAACTTTAGCTTCACTTACCATCGATGATGATGATGTTGGTTGTGTTACATGGCAAGGTCCAGGTTCCCTCACACTTCCCCCTGGGCAAGATTTACAGGTCAGCTGTAAAGTTGAGTTTAAGCAAGAAGTTGATAAAGAGATCCTGATGGTAGACACATCCCCTTCAGCACCACTTCCAGCTAGTGTGCTATTGCAGCCCATGGTTGTGCCTGGCAATGCAGTAAACGTTAACAACTTCCAGATTCTAGTCCAAAATCAGTCCCTTAGGGAGACGGTTATACCAGAGGGCACTGTCATAGGGCACATGTATCTTACTGAGAGTGTCACTACTGTCTCTTTCCAAAAGACAACTGCAACAGACATTGACAAAACCCTGATAAATTTTGGAGACTCTCCTGTAACAGAGGAATGGAAAGAGCGACTCCGGCAGAAGCTGTCCCAACGTTCACATGTGTTCTCCATGGAGGAATGGGAGGTTGGAGAAGCTAAAGGGGTAGAGCACACCATCCGTCTGTCTGATTCCAGACCATTCCGGCAACGGTCCAGACGTTTGACTCCTGCTGACATTGATGACGTAAGGAAACATCTTCAAGAGCTCACGCGTGCAGGCATCATCAAAGAGTCTCGCAGCCCTTACGCCTCACCAATAGTCATCGTCAGAAAGAAAAATGGTTCCATACGTATGTGTGTTGACTACAGGTTACTGAATAGCCGTACAATACCGGATCAGTACACCACCCCTTGCATCGATGATGCATTAGACTCTTTGTCTGGCAGCAAATGGTTCTCGGTGTTGGACTTGAGAAGTGGATATTACCAGATACCTATGGCCGAAGAAGACAAAGAAAAGACGGCGTTCATTTGCCCGCTGGGGTTCTTTCAGTTCGAGAGAATGCCACAGGGAATAACAGGAGCCCCAGCTACTTTCCAAAGGCTAATGGAAAAGACAGTGGGTGACATGAACCTTCTACAGGTTCTTGTTTACCTGGATGACATTATCGTCTTTGGGAAGTCATTAGAGGAACATGAGGAGAGGCTACTCAAGGTGCTCGACAGACTCGGAGAGGCTGGGCTGAAGCTTTCTCTGGATAAGTGTCAATTTTGCCAGCCAAAAGTAAAGTACCTCGGGCACATTGTGTCATCTGAAGGCGTCTCACCTGATCCTGCTAAGATCGAAGCAGTTACCAACTGGCCCCAGCCCACTGACTTGAAGACCCTGAGATCTTTTTTGGGGTTTTGCGGGTATTATAGGAGATTCATAGCCAACTATGCTTCCATAGTTAGACCCTTAACAGAGCTAACCAAAGGCTATGCTCCGACACAAAAGAGTAAAAAGCAAAACAAAGATCCCTCCAAGAGCTATCTGAAAGAGTCTGAGCCCTTTGGTCAAAGGTGGGATCAGTCCTGCACGGATGCTTTCCATCAGATCATCTACTGTCTAACACATGCCCCGGTGCTAGCATTTGCCGACCCAGAGAAGCCATATATCCTTCATGTGGATGCCAGCTTAAAGGGAGTTGGCGCAGTTCTTTATCAGCAGCATTCAGAGGGTTTAAGACCAGTGGCTTTTGCAAGCAGAAAGCTGAGTCAGTCAGAGAAACGTTATCCAATTCACCAGCTGGAGTTTTTGTCACTCAAATGGGCTGTCGTGGACCGGTTCCATGATTACCTGTATGGAGCCCGGTTTACGGTACGGACTGACAATAATCCTTTGACATATGTGCTCTCAACTGCTAAGCTGAATGCAGTGGGACACAGATGGCTTGCTGCTTTATCGACTTATGACTTTGATGTGCAGTACAGACCAGGCAAGCACAACATAGATGCCGATCTTCTTTCCCGACATTTTCTGGATGATGATTCCCACCTAGATTGGGAAACCATATCACAGGATGGGGTGAAGTCGATCTGTCAAAGAGTCAGCTTACATACTTCCTCAGATGGTTCAGTTCGCTATGTGGATCAGCTCGGAGCTCCCCCAGAATGCATTCCAAACATCTATTCATTCCCCATGCACATGGAGCTTGAGGCTTTGAGACATATATCCAAAGATGAGCTAGTACATGCACAAAAAGAAGATCCAGTCATTGGATCTGCACTCCAGGCTGTCCAGCATCATAAATGGCCAGAACATGTTGAGAATGATCCAGAGTTTTCCCAACTGAAAAGAGAGAAAGACAAACTAACTCTGAATGCTGATCTTCTCTATCGCCAGTCTAAATTGCCTTCAGGGGAGAACGTCAATCAGCTCATTTTGCCAACCAAGTATCGAGACACTGTTCTAAGGGCCCTACATGATGATTTGGGACATCTCGGAATCGAAAGAATAACTGACCTGCTGAGACAGAGATTCTTCTGGCCAAAGATGGCCAAAGATGTTGAGCGGTATATTAAAAACTGTGGAGAATGTATTACACGCAAGTCCCCTAATCAAAGAACAGCTCCCTTACACCAGATTACCAGCAGGGGACCAATGGATCTTGTGTGTATAGATTTCCTCTCCATGGAAGTAGACTCAAAAGGAATGAGCAGTGTATTGGTCATAACTGATCACTTTACACGCTATGCACAAGCTTTCCCCACAAAGAACCAGAAAGCTCAAACAGTGGCCAAGATCTTAGTTGACAAGTTCTTTGTGCATTACGGTCTACCAACTAGGATCCATTCTGATCAGGGGCGGGATTTTGAGAGTAGATTGATCCAAGATCTGTTAAAGATGATGGGGATTCGTAAGTCACGTACTACTCCTTACCACCCGCAAGGGGATCCGCAGCCTGAAAGGTTCAACAGGACCTTGCTCTCCATGTTAGGAACGCTAACACCTGACAAGAAGCGTCAGTGGAGCCAACATGTACCATACTTGGTCCACGCCTACAACAGCACTAGATGTGATTCAACAGGATATTCACCTTATTACTTAATGTTTGGCCGGGAAGCCAGGCTTCCGGTGGACTTGTGCTTTGGAACGGGTGTGAATGGGACTGTAGACAGTCATTCCCGCTATGTGGCAAAGTTAAAAGAGGACTTGCAAAAAGCTTATCAGCTGGCATCAGAAATGGCTAATAGATCTCATCAAAGGAACAAGAAGTCCTACGACAAAAGAGTTAGCTTCCAGTCCTTAGACGTCGGTGACAGAGTGTTACTCAGGAACTTGGGGCTGAAAGGCAAACACAAGCTGCAAACAAGGTGGAATCCAATGCCTTACCTGGTTGTTGGAAAAATGCCAAATCTTCCTGTATATAAGCTCAGGCCTGAGAATGGGAAGGGAATTGTTAAAACGCTTCACAGAGACCACATTCTGCCAATAGGACAGCTAGTGAGACTTCCAAAAGCAGAGGGGGATCATGGCTCATGTGTCAGAGCAAGAACCAGAACTGAGACTTCCAGAAAACAGAAATTGACCTTACCTGACACTGTCCTCCCCGAGCCACTCAGCACTGATTCTTCTTCCGACTCAGAGTTCTACAGACCTACTAGGATTTGCTATGAGCTCAGAGAGACTCCCAGGACCAGACCGACTACACACCTTTCAGAGGACATGCAGGAGAATGTAGATCCCCCTCTGTCAGAAGCGAGCTCTGAAGAGGATGATAAGGTGGAGGAGGGACCCCGTCCGGATGCTGCTCCTGAAACTGATGGGGAGCTGGAGGAGACTGGACAGGAGAGCTCTGAAGAGCCAGAAGCTGAACCAAATGAAAGTCAAGATGACAGTGCTCTTAAGTCTGCAGACGTAGATGCTAGTCAAACACCAGAGCCATTGATTAATAAAGCTGAAACACGCTCGAAAAGACCCATCAAACCAGTAGTAAGACTAACCTATGATGAGCCTGGTAAAGCTAGAGATCAGCCAATCACTATCATACACAGAGGTGTGGTTATTAAGATTGGAAAGAATTAAACTGAGATAAGCTGTTGTTATATTTAACTTTCTCCTAAAGTAGAGTTTGAGTTGTTGTTGTCTGTTGAGGACACCAGACTATTAGAAGGGGGAGGGTGTAACCCAGCTGAAATGTTAAAACACATTTAAATAAATAGTTCATGCTGATTAAAAAAACATGTTAAAAGAATATAATGTTAAGAGGTGGTTAAAAATCAGATGTTTTCATTGTGTTTAAAAAGTGGTTGAATTCATGTTAAATTGTGTTTGTAAACGAGAACGTTAGTTTATTTCATAATGTAAAAGCCAAAAAGAGAAAACATTATTTTCTTTTAGAGGAAGAATAATTCTGTTAAAACCAGGTTGTTTTGTCATGTGACCTTACGTCTGTGAGGGGAGGGGGTCGGAGACAGGAAGAGAGAGAGATGGAAAAGAGAGACGCATGTGAGAGAAAGTGAATTAAACAGTCCGTTTTGTGCATTGAACCGCTTGTTATGCTGAACTTCTGATAGCTTGTACTTTTGATGGTCAGCCTGATAATCTTGTAAGTGACAAGTGATAGTTGTGAGCGACAGTTAATTTCAGCACGAAGTTTATTACTGTCGATTACATGCAGACTGCCGTGCTAGCTAAGTGCGGGCTAAAGGCTAAGAGAAACGTGACCGGACTGTGTGGATGCAGCTGTTAGCTAACGCAGCTAGCCATGTAGCTGTTCGTCAGTTCCCGACCAGGAAACGATAGGACGCGAACCAGATAGCGCTCTGAGCTACCAGGGATGCTCAGAGTTCCTCTGGCAACGTTGGATAATCATCAGAGATCGTGTGGATATCGGTGTGGACTCCTGTGTGCGATTCCATTCTCATTTGGACTGAGGTGAACTGACTGGAACATTGTGCTTGGAAAAGGTATCTCTCTGTTTCTTTTTGTTTTAACTCAACGAACCTGTAATTTTTGGGTTCCAACGATCCCGAGCCACGACTCAGGCCTGCAACGTTTGTTTTTTCTAATAAGGTGTGCCGGCTTTTATTATTTTTATAAAAGTGAAACATTGTGTGAAATATTTTATTTCTGAAGAAAACACTGTTTTTTGAACTGTCATTGTATACTGGTGTTTGCATTCTAACCAAAGGGCACAGACATTTCATTTAGTTTATCCTGTCTTTATTTACAATTATTTTATTTTATTAAAGTGAGAACTTGTTATTTTTACATCGAGGTTTCTGTTGTGAGTTTGAGTAGAATGTGCCATTTATTCAGTTATTTACCATAATTTAGGTATCGTCTTAGTCCAAGTTTTAAGTTTAAGGCATTTTAGTGACCCATATATTTAATCCGGAATATCACACACATACGAGAGTATATCTGAAACGAACCTAGGGCCCATCCTCTTATGAGCAGGATAGGAAGGGTTACACAAGATTAGCATAGTTTAATAAGAATAAAGTGAAACCTCTTGTGTACTTGCGAACTATGTTTGTTTTAATCTAGAGGAAATTTAAATATTTGCTATATTAAAATAAATCAGGTGACTGAAGATCAAGATCCCAGTTATTCAAAGGTGATGTGTCTGAACAAAGTAAGATTATTGTCTGACAGGGACAGTGGATCTCTGGTACTGTCACTCCATCCTCTGTGTCAGCATCAGTTTTATGGAAAAGTTGCTCCACTCCCTGGAAAATGAGAGAAGAAATGTATTATAATCTAACAATACAAACTGCTTTGAACTCCCCATACAGTAACAATTTGCAGACTTAAAATATTTATTATATATATATATATATATATATATATATATATATATATATATATATATATATATATTTAAGGGATTTTAAATATTTACCTCGGAGTCAAGCAGCATTTATTATCTGTAATACTGTGTGTAACCAGTAGATGGCTGTATTGCCCTATATATAAACATATGGATGTGTATTCCCTAGTTGCTGGATGTTTTCAGTCATAATTACTTGCATGTATTAAGTTTTTAATGTGGACATATATTTATTATTAAAGACTATTAAAGATTTAACATTTGTCAAATAAATGTTCATTTGAAGTGCACTTTTTTTCATTATTATTAGTCAAATATGGACACAGAAAAAGCATTTTGTTACTCATACTAGCTACATATAATAGCTTTATTAGTCATCTTTATCACACAAAAGTAATCAGAATAAATACTGCAACCAGGGCGATACTTCAAAATAATTGAGTGTTTACATATTACGAACAGAGAAGTGGTCAAGTCGTGTCTCTCCTCTTTCAAAAACTCTGCATCGCAAATTAATCAGAAATTGAGGAATTCAGGTTTAAATAGCTTTATTGGCATGGTAAAAAAGGCTTTACATTGCCAAAGTTGAATCAGGCAGTGATTGACAGCACTCTGGTCCTATGGCATCGGTCATTGACTGATACAGTACAGATAGGCTACTGTACAGTACTCTAGCTCAAAGTTGTTTGGGGTGGCTGGGGGGAAATATGATCTAATCGAAGCAAATATGATCTAATTGAAGACTGTAACCGAATGTAGATAAACAAGTCATGTAATGTTAATGATTGGGCTAACAGTTAAATCAAGACAACACAGCTCAGCTGTATAATGTTATGGGCTCTCACTGAGCTCTAAAATGCCTCTCCACCTGAAAAAAGCCAGTACTGTATTATAAATAGTATTAGTATAGGCTATATATAAAAAAAAAAAAAAAAACAGACTTACCACGAGTAGGCTTATCCAGTAACGTTATCCTCCTGATATAGCGACGATGACTAATGATAAATATCATTCGTCTGTACTATTCCTTCTATAAGAGATCATCTCAACAATATAGTGTAGCAGCAAATAAATACAGATATAAACTTAATATCGCTAAAATGAAATAGAAAGCTGCGATTACAGAGCTCACATCCACACATAAACACACCACTGACGTCTTCACTTCCAGGTCACGAAGCTATCAATCAAAAGCTCAGTAACCAATGAGAACACACTGCTACTAGCCCCGCCCCCCACGAGAGAAATGTGTCAGAACGGCGAACGAAAACTCTGGGAGTGAAAACGAAAACTTCAGAAGCGTAAATGAAAACTCTGGAAGCGCATTTGTAAGTTCAGATCAGCGATTGAAATATGAGAAATAGTTAGCAAAACATGCAGTGTATTAAAAACGAAGTCAAAAAATTTGCCTGCGATTTATTCTTTTTCAGTTTTAGAGATAATTTATTTAGTTTCAATTTATATTTTCATTAGTTTCTTGAAAAGCTACGTTCATTTTTATTGGCACAAGAATAGCTCCATACTTTTAAAGGGATAGTTCACTTTGAAATTAATTTTTGGTATGTTTTAGCTTACCTCAAGGGCATCCAAGATGTAGGTGTCTTTGTTTCCGCAGTAGTTTCAATTTTGATATTTTTAGGTCAAACCGTTCTTGTCTGTCAGTCATATAATGCAGGTCTATGGTCACTGTCTCAAAACACAAGCACAGAGTCCAAATTAAAACAATAGATGTCGCCTTGGCTACGGTTTCGTTCCAATGAACTGCAGTAGCGAAGGCGACATCTAGTGTATACATCTATACCCGCCAGCGCCGTCAGATCATTTGGACGTGTGCTGTTTTCAAGAGATAACAACGATATAAATACTGTTCGTTTTCTCACACAAACCGCTCGTTTCGTGTCTTAGGCCATCAATGTGTACTTATGATGGGGAATTGTTTTAATTTGGACTCTGTGCTTGTGTTTTGAGACAGTGACCATCGACATGCATTATATGACTGACAGACAAGAACGGTTTGACCTAAAAATATCAAAATTGAAACTACTGCGGAAACAAAGACACCTACATCTTGGATGCCCTTGAGGTAAGCTAAAACATATCAAAAATTAATTTCAAAGTGAACTATCCCTTTAACCAGCGCATGAACGCACAATTATCTCAGATGACTCAATCCAGCTATACTAATCATATCCGGCAAGTGTGTTCGAAGAACCAAGTTAGCCAGATCATGATTAGCACAATGATATCATCTTGGATGTCTCATTTGATCTCGGATGTTCAAGTTCAAGTTCAAGTTCAAGTTCAAGTGGTTTTATTGTCGTTCATTCATATACAATTACAGTATACTACAAAACGAGATGACGTTTCTCCAGGACCTTAGTGCTACATTAAGAAAACAATAAAAACAATCACAAATCACAATAAGCTACACAGACTAGATAAAAATTGCACATAAAAACGTGCAATATAATAATTTACTAAAAGACAAGACAAAAGGCACAATAAAAAGACAAAGCAGCGCCGAACAGTTTATGGTAGTGCCAAGGTGTTGTTGTGCTTACTAAAGTGTAAAATGTAAACATACCACTCTCTGAATTAAAAATAATAGACAAAGTTCTCTTAAGTGCAATTCCGGGCATGTGCAAAAAGTTCAATACCACATAGTAAACACACAGAATGTTTTAAGCAACGTACGAAGAACGGGCCCCAGAACAGTAGGTGGCGCTACTAAGGCCTACAACCTTTGTTTGTTTGCTAATCATCAGTAATCGCATAAAAGCAGAAGAAATGTGGACAAACACAAAATGGACATGGACCAGCACCCAGTCAGCGAGATTTTCTCCGTCGGCCAGAGGACAGGCAAGGCGGTTGCCTTCATTGGTGAAGGCCACACAGGGCCGGCGCACGCGCCCAGGTAACGTTAACACATCTAGTGAGGAACTCTCTCAGCCGCTGCTGTTTCTATGAGTTTACTACTGTAATTACATCAGTACAGTGAATCTTGAACCGGTAACACTAGTGTTGAGGCTCTCGACTGCATTGTCCAGTCACTCGGGTTTGCTTGTGTTGGCATGACATGTTTACCCTCAGATTGTGTATATTTTAAATGTAGAAGACATGATATATACAGACATAAAGACATGATGCTCTCCACTGGTGGGTCGTGGAGTGTGCCGTCTCAGAAACCTCAACAAATGTTTATTTTGTTTGTTGGCAATAAACGTAATGGTCTAGTTGCCGCCATGTTGGATTTCCGGTCAGCGAGTGTAGGGATAGACACTTCCGGTTTCACTTTACGCCGGTGCAGGAGATGCCCAGATTATCTTTCACTCTTTCTCCTGTTGATTCTGTGGTTCAGCGATTAGTGAAATCTCTTCCTTCATGTAAAACACTCAAGTGTGTAATATAGATTTCCTGATTATGTTCTGATTGCTGATGGACTCAATGGCTCAAAAACTGCTTCTCTTTCTGAGTGTAACTCGACCCTCATCAATGTTTACTATTGTCAAGCCAAATATCGATCCTCATCAGAGATGTAGAAGCATAATAATGGAATATGGAACTTAGTAACTTTATTTGGCATTATTGCTAACTGTTTTTATTTAGTATGTAATTTAAATTTCATATAATCTCCAGTGTATTTCATCTGTGCCTTTCTGTTATTTACTGCATTTATTTTGTGCAAGTGGGATGATATTCAGCTACATGTTTTGCAAGTGAATGATATCCATGTTTTTTTATTTTTTTTATTTTTTACCTTATTGGAATCGATAAAATGCAAACGAATGTTTTAATATGAAAGAGAAGATGGTGGTCTGTCAGAGACGAATGTGAGCCATTTCATCAGATGTGTAAGGTAAATCATTTGTAAACCTACGCCAACACAGGAGAATACATCAATATGTTTCTAAATATATGCGAACTGTTCCTCGCGATTTCAGAATAAAAGTTTAAATCCTCGCTCTGAGTTTGCATGTTTTGAAGTCCACATGTTCTTGAAGAAATTACAGTCGCTGTAGCATTTCTATCGTATAGAAGTGGGCAAATATTACAGATAAACTGAACATGTAAATGAAATGTTTGTCCAGTATTTAAGGATTAGATCTGCTGTAGAGTGTAATAATCAGCAGGACAGCGGCGCCCTCTGCTGGCGTTAGTTATAATACATGATGGTCCATGTACTTTTTGGTCATTTCATTTCCTGTTTGGAATGGAATAACGAGAAATGAAAACCAGCTCGTTTATTCGTTTTTTAGTTTAGTTTAAAAAACGAAAAATGAGATTTTGGCTCGATTTTTCATTTTTCGTTTGTGGTTTACAAATCGGTTTATGGGTTCAATATTTCATTTGCACAGGTGGGCGGTGCTGAAACGCCCCTTTCATCTGATTGGTCATACTATATCAAACCGCTCCGCCTTCAGTAAGCTACAAGCTTTTCTTTCTGTCAGGCAGAATAAGAGTCAGTACAAACGCACTTTAATAAAATAATGTCTGAAACCACCACTCACTGTTAACTACGCACAATATTTGAAGCAGACTATGTTGCTGGTCACGTAATTTGTGCTGCTGCGACTTGCAAGTGTGACTCCATTAATGTGAGCCACAGTAAATGACAGATTATTTTAGCATGATGTATTTCCCATTGATAAATACAGTGCAAATAGTTCAAATATCTCTTTGGATAAAAGGGAAATGGAAATAAAAATCAATAATAGGCTGAACTGTACCATGATATGTCCGTAACATGTGCGTAGATGACCTACCCATAACTGTTACATTAGCTAAGTTTAACACAGTTTGTACAGTAGCTATAAAAGTTAAAAAATTATGTCTAAAGTTGAAAACCCAACAACCCAATGGGAATATATCCTTGTTGTGTAAAACATCTGTTCATAATCTGTGATTACACAATTCCAATAACTCTGCAATGATCAATCCGCATTTTTAAGACAGCTAATTTTACAGTAGGCTCATATTCAGAATGTCGACCTTCTCGTATAACGCCAACGACCGCACAAATGGGCTTCCTTTGTGAAATATAGCAGACCACCGTTTTAAATAAGTTTAAAAAAGGGCGTCTGCTATTTTTCTCAAAGGAAGCTCAGTCAGACAGACAGACAGACAGAGAGACAGATAGATAGATGTGCCTTTATGCGCTCGTCTTCACAAAGATGCAGGGTTTTTAAACATCTTGTGTGGACAAAATATTGTTTGTTTTGCAAAGCCATGGCAAAAAGCAGGATAACTTGTAGGCTATAGCCTATACTTGAAAGGAAAACATATTTGCCGAGTAAAAACAGTTTGTGTTGTTGAATCATATTTTTTGGCTACATCTTAAAATATAGAGCTCATGACAAATAAAAGTTCCAGATGGACAAACATTAAATGCAAAAACCAGTGTGAATAACAGTATCTTAAAATAAACTAGAGAGTGGATATAACCTATTTATGAATGAAATAAATTGTCATTTAAACTGATGCAAACAGGGAAAGAGAGTAGAAAAGACTTATTATCCTGTCGCCCCCTCTAGTGGACAGCATTAAGTAGTACGGCCTTCATTGCTCAGATAAAGTCAATGGATTTTTTGGGAAAGTAAAGTCTGACCAGTTAGAAAAGATATAAGCGAGTCAGACCAGTCTGAAGGTCTGAGCTGAGATTGGTGAAGCATTAAAGTTCTAGGCGGAGTCAATTTCTCATAATAATAATAATAATAATAATAATAATAATAATAATGTTCAAATATGCTGGCTTTCTTAAGCCAACATAATAAAGAAAACTCAGAGAAACATCGACCAATTCAGTATGTAATAAAATTGTATTAGTTTTATAATAAAACTAATAACATTTTAAAGCTATGCCATGCTCTTCAATTTACATGATTTTAATTAATCCCAAACCTGGTAATTTTGTCAGTATTAATGTACGTTCAGTGATTCTAGCTTCTCTCTTTTCTGTCTTTCTTTTCATGTGAACTGAGTAGGCTACACATGTTTATATTCATAAATATAAACTTTATTTCTATTAAATTTTCAAAATTATTTATAGCATGCTGCATACTGTCACACGTGTAACACGCCTGTCTGCCTTTTGATGTAAATAAAAGACAAGAGTGCTAGCCTAAATGTTACGGACATATTATCATTGTACCGTTCACCCTATTATTGATTTTTATTTCCACTTCCCTTTTATTCAAAGAGACGGAACTATTTGCACTGTATTTATCAATGGGAAATACATGATGCTAAAATAATCTGTCATATAGCCTACTTTGGCTCACATTATTGGGGTCGCTTGCAAGTCGCAGCAGCACGAACGTGAACCAGCAACATATTTCTGCTTCAAATATTGTGCATAGTTAACAGTGAGTGGTGATTTCAGACATTATTTTATTAAAGTGCATTTGTCAGTGCCGCACTCGTACTGACTCTCTGCCTGACAGAAAGAAAAGCTCGTAGCTTACTGAAGGCGGAGCGTTTTGGCCAATCAGATGAAAGGGGCGTTTCAGCACCGCCCACGTGTGCAAATGAAAGATCGAACCCATAATCCGATTTTTAAACTACAAACGAAAAATGAAAAATCGAGCCAAAATCGAATTTTTCGTTTTTTAAACTAAACTAAAAAACGAATAAACGAGCTGGTTTTCATTTCTCGTTATTCTATTCCAAACAGGAAATGAAATGACCAAAAAGTACACGGACCCATGATGCACATAAGATGATTGTTTATATCATGTATTTTAACAGTGTTGTTCTATAAAAACATACGACTACTTGCTTTAGATACTGTATTTGAACTAAACATTATTACTAATTCAATTATTGTGATTCTCTCATGATGGACAGATGACCTGCGGTTACGTAATCACCACGTCCCCAAAGAGCGCTTGGGTTGAACTGGTTTTCAACAAAGACGACTGCAGCTGGAGAACTGAGATGTGTAGATTCCGCTATCGCGTCTGTTATAAAAGAAATCGACAGCGCATTCATTTTAAAAGACGAACAGAGAACCGCAATCAAGGCGTTTGTCACTCACTGCGTTGCTCTGATTGGTTGTAAGTCTATCCAATTGAGTGCAGAGGTTTTTCTTTCTCCTGGTTCGGTTAAGACGCGCCTCATAATCGAAGCCCTATGGAGCAGATCAGACTCACACTCCATATTTGCAGACAGACAACTCTTACTGCATGAAGCCACGACACGATCCGCAATAGATTTTTTAAAAAGGGAGGTTAAAAATAAATAAAATGCGGCGTGAACTCAACCAATCAGCTTGCAGCGCACAAGTCCCACCCCTGAAAGTTCCTGAACTTTGAAGAAGTACTACCTCGTGAGCAGGGACTACCGGAGGGGGAAATATTGACCCAGAACTTCATTTAGACGCTGGTTCCTGCGGTGTAAACACAGAGTACCAGCCCAAAGTTCCCTGGGGAAAGTTCCTGCGGTGGAAACGCGGCTATACAAGCGTGTCAGGACTCATCACACACTGAGCTGTGTTTGTGTAGATGAACATGTTGTGCACAAAGAATACACTTATTATATTCTCCTTCCTCATCTTTCTCGCTGTCAGGTTCACGGTCCGGGTCCGCCTGGGGGAGAGGAGTTCCCGGAGGGGTCCGGGAGAAACAGGAGGGCTGCAAGAGAGGCAGTGGCCCGGAGAGCTCTGAGGCGGCTGAGGAGGAGAGTGTGAGAGAACGACTGAAACACAGAAAGAGTGTGATGACCGAGAGAGGAACAGGAACAAGAGGAGAAAGTAGTCTCTAATATTAGGGATGAAACAGGGTCTATTAGGGCTGATAATTACGCCAACGGTCCCCTTC
Organism: Scardinius erythrophthalmus; assembly: GCF_964197995.2. Lineage (NCBI taxonomy): Eukaryota > Metazoa > Chordata > Actinopteri > Cypriniformes > Leuciscidae > Scardinius > Scardinius erythrophthalmus. Next base: position 579,488 of record NC_138244.1, read on the forward strand.
AGATGATACTCTATTAATCTGTGAACCGTCACCAGTGATTGTAATCTAGTCTCTGTGAAAGATGATTGACACTGACAGCTAGTGAAGAGCATGAGGGTTTAGTTCACAGCAGAGACTCGTTCAGAAACAGAGAAATGCACTAATAGTGCTAAAACTACTCCGACTAGTAGCCATCAGTGTCTGGGACTGTTTTCCATTGTTATTCCAGGTAAAACAGACGAGACGCACCGCAGTAAACCTGTAGCGACCCGTATGGCTTCTAGAGGAGACGCTTCAGCCGTTTAATACAGAACTAGAGTCAGACGTTCACTAACACACGCTTTCATTCCCGTCTGGGGGGTATTCCAGAAAGCAGGTTATATGACATACCCGGGTAAGTTTAAGGGTAAGTTAGTGGATTACCTCAACTTTCGGTTCCAAAAACAGAGGTAACTTTCTGGGTATGTATGTAACCATAGGAACTCACTCTCTGAAGATAACCTGCTCTGTAGCAGGTTATGTTCCAGGGTTAGTTTGTTTCAGAGAGGTGACGGAGCATGGCGTGTCCTTTTGAAGACGATCCAGTGGATGTGGAAGCACAGATAATACGAAATCTTTTCCACCGTGAGGGTGATACAACCACGTATCGATGTGTTTTCGTATCCAAATGAATATTTACCGTTTTTCAAAAGAATCGTTAATTTATTAAACGAAGATAATGGAGTTAAATATTTAACTCCATTTATTTAACTTTTTTGCGACGGGGAGTTTTTTGTATACAATAGGCGATGCAGAGCATGTGGGAAAGGCAACTGTGTGTAGGGCTGTTCGTACAGTATGCATTGCACTCAAACGGTTCCTACACACTTTTGTGCAGTTCCCTGGTCATAAACCACTGAGGGTCATTAAAGAGGAATTCCACAGAGTGGCGGGTTTGTCCATTCTATGATATTCTATGAAAGACCATTTTAGTTACATAGCACTACTTAATTTATTCATACTGTATACAGTCACAATAATTTTAAATGTTTCTAATTATATAACGTTCAATTTCAGGGTTCCCAAATGTGATTGGGTGCATTGATGGAACCCACATTCCCATTAAAGCTCATTCAGTCAATGAAGGAGACTATGTTAATAGGAAGTCAATCCATAGCATCAATGTGCAGGTGACAATAGATTTTTTTGGGTGCTAAATGTTTGGGTGTTTAAACCATTAAATCACCCTCATTACTGGTCCCCACTAACTAGGTAATATGTGATGCAACCCCTAATGTTGAAGCCAAATGGCCAGGGTCTGTACATGATGCCAGAATGTTTAGGGAGTCATCATTGTACCACAAATTTCAACAGGGTATGTTTTGCCTTACACAATGGTTTTTAAAATTTTTTTTTTTTTTTTTTTTTATGCAATTATACACTTTTACTACCTTTTATATGACACTTAAATGGTTACTTGCTGGGGGACAGAGGGTACCCTTGTCTGCCCTATATGATGACACCCTACCCTGAACCTGAGCCTGGACCACAGGCACAATTCAACCTGACCCACAGCAGAACATGGACCATAGGCATCCTGAAGGCAAGGTTTCAGTGCCTGCGTGGGCTCAGGGTCAGCCCAGAAAGGGCATGTGACATCACAGCTGCTTGTGTTGTTCTTCACAACATTGCCACACTGAGAGGTGAGAGGACCCCCCCTTCTCTTGATGAAGATGGCCAAGAGGAACCCCCAGTGAACCCAGTAGACCAAAGAGATGGCAGGGTGGTACGAGACATGATTTGCCAAAATCACTTTAATTAAAACCAGTTAACAGTCAAGTGTTGTTCATTGTTTCTTTATTTCCTGTAACAAAATACATTTGTATTTATTGCTTTAGATTTCATTCAACAACAAATGACAGATTAATGTTCACATACTGTTTCCCACCTTAAGCTGGCGCTCCAGCAATTCAAGTCTGGCCTTTTTTAGGTTAAGCCTTTTCTCCTCCATTTGAAGCTGTATAAGGTCCATCTCCATGTCACTTGATTTGCTTTTGAAGGTGGACCTTATACAGCTCTTTGGCAGGCAACTAGAAAGACAGAATAATTAAACATGACTGAAAGTCTGTAATACAAACACAGACCAAATATTTAAATGAGGAAGGAGAACTGCAGAACATTTCTTACACTGCTAAGATTCTGTGTGGAGGTAGATGGACCCTCATCTGTATTAAAATCTCCTGCCATATTCTGTAAAATGACAATGACAATTTATTTATTCTCTTATGTAAAAAAGGGGGAATGCATTCTATGCATCATACCTCTATGGGCCTCCCCACATTTTCTGTTTCTGTCACAGCAGAAGTGGTCTCTTCATCGTCATCCTACAGTGAAAATAAGGAATGCTTGGTCTAGCAAACAGAAACCTAAAGACAATAATCACTTACAACTGTGACAGTGTGTGGTGTTGCAGGAGGATCCAATAATACAATGTGGCCATCAGCAACTGCAAGATAATTAAACCAATAATATAATCATGCATATTCAAAACTCAATGTATATTCTTAAACAAATACAACTAATAAAGAAGGACATTAGGAACATCTAAGAGTACTAGTAATGTAAAAGTACTAGCTATGTATAGAAAACTAAATTAGGCTACATTAAATACTAAATTACATTGCTGGAGAATGTTTTTGTGTTTCATTTTGACTTAGCTCACACTTCTTCTGGCTCCAGAAGGATTACACCTGACAAAACAAGAAGCCAACATACTAGCCAATTATGTGCATTACTACTGTAATATTAAGAAATGTATGGAGGCCAACAAGTAAATACTTGTCTATTTTTACTACATGCCCCAAAGAATTTTTGCGTCACAATGAAAGGGGAAAATAGCCCATTTATAATTTTATAAACTCATGCATTTACTCAGTCCGTTATTTTTTGCCAAGCCAACTCTCTTTCTTTTGCTGATGCAGCAGTATTGCTTTTTATTTTTTATTTTTTTTATAATGGGCTTATAGTCTTCATGAGCAAGCATTAAAACCTCCAACTCAGTTTCACCGAAATATGTAGCTCGCTTTTTTTCTCCCTGGGTTTCCATGGTGACTCCTGAAATCGGCGATCCATTGAAAATGTCTTGATGTACTCGCCGTGTGCGCGCATTAACTCTGGGTAACCAATAGGAGGTTGATTAAACTAACTCTTCTCAGGTGTTTTGGAACCGACATACTCATGGTATGCGGGTTTGGGGTAAATCAACCCAGAGGTTATGATTTACCAAATGGTAAGTTAACCAAGCTTTCTGGAATACCCCCCTGCTTCATTTTCTGTGTGTCACATGATCTAATCTCGAGTCTCTCTCTGTCCTGGCAGAGACTCAGAGGACAGCCGCGGCTGCAGAACTGCCTGAACCATCACTCCCTCTCAGTATGCAGCCGCTCATGGGGAGGAGCTCACATTAACATCGGTGGAGCGGACTGGGCTTCCCAATTCACCGAGGTTAGGGTTAACACACACACGCTCAAGGCCACACTGGACCGGCGCATGGACGAACATCAAAATACAATTAACAAAAAAATAAATTATATATATATATATATATATATATATATATATATATATATATATATATATAGAGAGAGAGAGAGAGAGAGAGAGAGAGAGAGAGAGAGAGAGAGAGAGAGAGAGAGAGAGAGAGAGAGAAAAAAGTGTTAAAAAACACAAATAATAATGGAGCATCCAGTGTCTCAAATTTTCACCGTTGGCCAGAGGAAGGGGTTGGCGGTGGACTTCATTAAGGAAGGCTGCATTGACTCGGGTTTGCTTGTGTTGTCATATTTACCCTCATTGAGTGTATGTTTTAAATGTAGAAGACATGATATATAAATATGAAATGTAGAGCAGTATTTCTCCACTGGTGGGTGGCAGAGTGTGCCATCTCAGAAACCGCAACAAACGTTTATTTTATTTGTTTGTTTGCAACTAACGTAATGGTCGAGTTGAACATATTGAAAGAGGACCAACCCTTTGTGCTGAAACTCTTGATGGAGGCAATAAGTGAAGTAGACACAAATCCTGAACAATCGCTTGTTGTCACTCTGACTAAATTTGGCCAATAGGACCAAGAGCCCATCAAGCTGGCTGAAATGATCGACCTAAAAGCAATTGAAGCTATATCTGTCCACGCAGCCTGCACCATCTGTCCAGCAGACTACAGAATGGAATTGATGTGGTCACGCCATGGAGTGCAGCAGGTGGTTGGACACAGGGGGTCCTTATTTACTGCTTATGGGATACCCGAGGCAAGCAACTACCAATCCAACCTTGACCAGCATCCCCTAACCCTTGACAACAATCTGAAAATGGTATTCAGTGGCATGGAACCTAACGCAGAACTGAACTTTGTCCAACTATACGACTTGCGGTCTTCACAATCCGCAACACAACCAATCCCTGCTGAAGCAGGCTAAGGATTATGTTGACTGCATGCGTGACCTTTCTGGCAAAACAAATTGCCGTGTATACGCAAGAATGGAGGCCGTCTATCTGCTAAAGGAGCACCTTCCTGAAATTTTGGAACCACGCCATTTCTATGACGAAGCAGACCTCTACAACCTTCTCGAAGACTATCCTATGGTCCTTGTCTTCAAAGACAATTCAAAGAAATTGGGACTGCGGCATGTCATCAACCCAGTGACGGAATGCCTCACTCAAAGCCTGTACAATCTCTTGGCAGAATGCAAAGGACAGGGAGGTTACACCAACAGTTGGACTGCCTTCCAGCTCGAGTTAGCTCTAGAAGAGCTTTTCTTTGGGAAACCTAACAGCAGAACTTCAGTGCAGTTCTCTGTTAGTTGGGGAACAAATGGCACTAACCCTAACTCTCACCAAAAGAAGAGGCTTTCTGGGACTGTCTCCAGCGGGGAGTGCAAGTGTGGGAGAATATCCACCACCACTCAGCACATGGTTCAAAGACCAACTACAACAAATGAGAGTGATGAGGATCTTCCCACTTACAGATTCCCTGAAGGCCCCACCAGTCGTCGTTGGAGAATCGCTCGTGCAAGTCCTTCTGAGTGACTTGCACGAACGAAATGACCAAATACCAACCCATTCGCTTAAAGACAAGACCCCCCCTTTGTCTGGGAAGTTGATTGGGTGCAGGACAGTAACCGACTTCAGCAAAGAGCTGGTGGAGCGGGATGCTTTTAAGTACCCGCACACCTTTAAAAGGGCTCTCCAACTCGTTGAGGCGGCGGGTCAGGACGTCAAGATGTGCCTGCAGCTGCCAGCTGGCCCTTTCAACATTTAAGTTCTTTCCGGCAATTGTGTTCTGGGATGAGAACAGACACCCAAAGGCCAAATGGAATAAGAAGGATTACATCGAGCTGTATGCTGAAACTGGGATGCCATCGTCCGAAGCTCAGGCAGCAACCCTACTGGGGGACATCTGTGCAGGTATGGAAAGAGACAATCTCACCTATGGCAAAAACCTGCAAGCGTACAAGGAGAGGGGCATGCCATGGCTACATCCATGCCTGCAAAGACTTCCAAAAAACCTGACAAAGGATAAAAAAAATCTCAATCCTAACTTTTTTGAGTTCAATCGCACTCATTCAGAATGGGGATTTTGTTTTATTTTCATCACTTGGGTCCCTCATGAGCAAGCTCCCAATGAGCCAGCAGCAGATGCAGCAGGCACACCTGCTATCTCCACTAATTCTCCTACACTCTCCACATGTGAACCGGCTCCATGAATCGGTCCCATACAAGGTCCCCAAAATTCAAGCCGATACAAAAAAGCGTCCCCCAACGGTTCAAAACCCCCCCAAAACACAAGAAGAACCAGAAGAAAAAGAAAGTGAAGCAGAAGAAGAGGAAGAACAACTGGTTGAAAGGGTGGAGACCACAACTATTCCTGCAAACATCCTTGGGAGGTGGACGCCTGAAGAGGTGGAATTGGTGATGGCTCACCCCGAATTGACACATACTGAGGCTTACAGAACATACCTCAACACATGTAAAGAAATGAACCATCCAGTGAGAACCTTTCAAGCATTCAAAAAGAAGAGACAAAGACAACAATAGGTAAGAAAAACTTTTTCATATTTAATTCAAGCAAAAAGCAATATATTTTTTTACTTATCCACAACTTCCCTTGTTATTCAGAATCATGGACCCCCTGGTAACTGGATGACCACATCTCCAGAGGAAGTCCAAAAGTTCTTTTTTTGTTCCTGTTCGACGTTCAACGACTTTTTGGTTCAACATTTATCTAATCAAGCACCAGCACTTAAGATTATTTTATTTTGGTACAATTATAATTATGTTCAATAAATAATGTTACTTAATCGTACCTCTTGTGTGATGTCAAATTATTTTCAATACACCCACAAAAAACACAAGTCCCACCCAAAACAATACAAGTCCCAAACAACCAAAAGACACAAATCCCACCCAAATAAAATACAAGTCCCACCCACAACAAAACAAATCCTACCCACCCAAAAAACACAAGTCCCACCCAAAAAAATGAAAGTCCCACCCCCCAAAAAACACAAGTCCCACCCCCCCCCCCCAAAAAAAATCCCACCTCCAAAAAACACAAGTCCCACCTCCAAAAAACACATGTCCCACCCCAAAAAACCACAAGTCCCACCCCCCCCCCCAAAAAAAAAAAAAAAAACACAAGTCCCACCCAAAAAAACACAAGTTTCACCCCCCCCCCCAAAAAAACACAAGTCCAACCCCAAAAAAACACAAGTCCCACCCAAAAAAAATTGGGTGAAAAAGCACGTATGGCTTCTAGAGGAGACGCTTCAGCCGTTTAATACAGAACTAGAGTCAGGCGTTCACTAACCGCTAGGGTTGTGCCGATAGTATCGCGTATCGACAATAGTCAGAGATATCAATACTGCAATATTGGCTCGTTTTCCCTTTAATGTATTAAATTATTATTACTATTATTATTATTATTATAAAGCTAGTATTGTTATTAAATATTAGAAACTACTAAATGTTTTTAAAACAGACTAAAAACACTTCATCCCCACATCAAAATTGAATTGCAAGGTGATCCATTGTCAAGAGTGTTTGTTTTAATAGACGCATCATTCTTATAGCGCCACCAGGTGTGTAGACACGGTACTGCACTTTATTTTTTAGATCTGGCTGTTTAACAGGGGTCTATTTTATAAAGTGCTGTTGTATCTAGGGCAATTTTATGAAGGGCTGTTCTATCTTGGGCTATTTTGTGCAGAGTCTGTGTGGGTCCCCCCAGTGGTCAGTGTTTTTTTGTGTGTTTTTTGCACAGGTGGTGGGTAGGTTTACCTGGTTAGGCTTAGGTGAGGTAGTGTGCCGGGCCTGTGGCCTTTGACCCTGCATGCATGCAGATGGCCTAAAGCAAAGTGAACTTGAGTTTTCCCCAGCTGTTCACCTGTCAATGCAAAATGGTTGCATTTGCCGTGCATATCAGCACCAGAACGGATGGACGGACGGATTTAAACAACTTTTTGTAAAACTTTTTGTTTTATATATATACATATATATATAAATATAAAACAGTTAAATATAACTAGTCTAGTTTAATGATCAATAAGAGAACGCACTTACATTATAAGACAAATTGGTGTTTTTTGACATTTTACGATCCGCACTGAACAAATGTAATTTCCATCACATGTAAATATTTGATTATTTAAAAATATTATGATATACATAATTTCTTAACAGTGTAAGACCACTTTCACACATAGTTTTACCAGTTTATAGCTATATTGCAATTACCATAGATTTGTGGATTAAGTAAATTAATTGTCAAGAGGCCCAAACACAAAGCTTACATCCACCACAACCTGAAATATAATATTGCATTGGTTAGATACATTTCAGGAAAATAACTACTTGTGTTATTACATTAAGTGGAACATTATCCCATAAACTATGCAGAAGTTTTTAATGAGTGATTAGAATTTTGTACATATTTTAAAAAAAGTTATGGCGTGGTGGAAATGACAATGAATGGACGTCCATGTAGAAAAACAGAAGATGTTTATTTGAAACCTTCTGAAGCAGACAATTCCATTTAACAAATCATTAGTCTCATATTTGACAGGGTCCTCTTTTAGTCTGTCCCTATAAGACTGAGACCTTTCTGCAGTTGACTTCCACAGCATCTTAAACAGATGAAAAGGCATTAGTAACAAATATACATTTGAATAAATACATTAGCATTGTAAAATGTTCTCTTTCCATTTTCAATAAATATTTCACGATTAATGTTTTTGTGTGAATATAATTTCTTTGAATAGGATCATTGGAAATGGAGGGTCACGAGGTGGTGGTTTCAGACGACGATGACGTGATGTTTGTGATGGATAAGGAGTGGACGTGATGTTTGTGATGGATGAGGAGTGGACGTGATGTTTGTCAGGTTCAGCAAGACGTGAACATTACTGAAGTGACAGATTCCAAATGTTTTTCATTTTTAACATGTTACATGTTATTATCTGACTATTATTTTATATCGAATATTATTAAACTCTTCTTTTTTAAGATTCCAGATGACATCCTGAGACGTATCCTGCTTGAGGTCGTAAAAGAAGACGGAGATGTTGCTTTTAACAGACTGTCTTTGTCTGAGATGTGGTTTCAAACGAATCTTTTCGAAATGAGGCTCATTTCTCATTTCTCATTTCTCTCTCTCTCACACAACCCTAAAGCTTTGACTGTCAGTAGCTTTTCACACTGAAGCGTGATTCCTTTCACCATTAACACCTGATCTATGATGTCCACAGCTGTACTCCAGCATTCCAACAGCTCCCGGACCCTGACCCTACGGTAGCTCCCGGAGACGGAATCCAACGGCCTTTTGGACCCGGACACAAACAGGCTTCTAGACCCGGACCCGGACCCTCGGTAGCTCCCGGAGACGGAATCCAACGGCCTTTTGGACCCGGACACAAACAGGCTTCTGGACCCGGACCCGGACCCTCAGTAGCTCCCGGAGACGGAATCCAACGGGCTTTTGGACCCGGACACAAACAGGCTTCTGGACCCGGACCCGGACCCTACGGTAGCTCCCGGAGACGGAACCCAACGGGCTTTTGGACCCGGACACAAACAGGCTTCTGGACCCGGACCCGGACCCTCAGTAGCTCCCGGAGACGGAATCCAACGGGCTTTTGGACCCGGACACAAACAGGCTTCTGGACCCGGACCCGGACCCTACGGTACCTCCCGGAGACGGAACCCAACGGGCTTTTGGACCCGGACACAAACAGGCTTCTGGACCTGGACCCGGACCCTCGGTAGCTCCCGGAGACGGAATCCAACGGGCTTTTGGACCCGGACACAAACAGGCTTCTGGACCCGGACCCGGACCCGGACCCTACGGTAGCTCCCGGAGACGGAATCCAACGGGCTTTTGGACCCGGACACAAACAGGCTTCTGGACCCGGACCCGGACCCTACAGCAGCTCCCGGAGACGGAATCCAACGGGCTTTTGGACCCGGACACAAACAGGCTTCTGGACCCGGACCCGGACCCTACGGTAGCTCCCGGAGACGGAATCCAACGGGCTTTTGGACCCGGACACAAACAGGCTTCTGGACCCGGACCCGGACCCTCAGTAGCTCCCGGAGACGGAATCCAACGGGCTTTTGGACCCGGACACAAACAGGCTTCTGGACCCGGACCCGGACCCTACGGTAGCTCCCGGAGACGGAATCCAACGGGCTTTTGGACCCGGACACAAACAGGCTTCTGGACCCGGACCCGGACCCTCAGTAGCTCCCGGAGACGGAATCCAACGGGCTTTTGGACCCGGACACAAACAGGCTTCTGGACCCGGACCCGGACCCGGACCCTACGTTAGCTCCCGGAGACGGAATCCAACGGGCTTTTGGACCCGGACACAAACAGGCTTCTGGACCCGGACCCTGGGCAGCTTCTGGGCCCCACGTTAAAGATTAAGGTTATTATTATCATTAAGAATATTAATTTCATCAAGCTTTTCTATGAGCTCTTTCATTCAGCAGACTCTTGTATGCTCAGAAACAGTGTGTGTTTCAGTTCATCCTGTGATATGATTCAACTTCTGCTGTGCAAATTATTCACTTGTGTTTGTTTCAATTTAATTTTCTGATGGAGCAGGACAGAAATAAATAAAACTTTTTTTTTTTTTTTACAAAACTACATTTGTTTCTTTTTTTTTTTTTCAATAATTTGTGCTTTGAAGCACCAAATGATGGTCATAGAAAAAAATATAATGGTTCCTTCAGCAAAGGCCAATCCACACGGCCCAGACAGAGGCCCACAAATGCCAACAGACAGTTCATGAGTTCACACTTACAAATAATTAGAGTAAAAGACTAGAGTTAATTAAAAAGACTAGAGTTAGTCAGAGTAAAAGAGTATTTGGCCCGAACTCTAGAAGAATAAAGATTATATTCTATACTATATTCTTCTTCCTCATCTTTCCCTCTGTCAGGTTCACGGTCCGGGTCCGGGTGGGGGACGAGGAGTTCCCTGAGGGGTCCGGGAGCAACAAGAGGGAGTCAGCGGCCCGATCGGCTCTGGAGGAGCTCAGGAGAAGAGTGTCTCTGCCGGAGAGGGTGAGAGAACGACTGACACCACAGAAAGAGTGTGATGACCGAGAGAGGAACAGGAGAAATGGAAGCTCTAGAAAGATGGAAACTGCAGGAGAGATGAGAACTAGTCCGTAGAAGTCCAAGATCCGGCCGTGAAACAACCAAATGTGTTTCTGACCTCCTGTGGCGTTTAGGTGCGGCTCGAGCTGAAAGCGACACCGTAATGAAAGCCACTGATATGAACCCGTGAGCGGCTCCTGCTCTGAGGTCAAAGGTCAAGCCTACAGTCCAACTGTGTCACATCGAGACTCTTCACTGAAGTCTCCTTTAATATCAGGGATGAAACGCTTTCGTTTGCTCACACTGGAGTTGAGCTTTATGCTTTACAGTAGATTCTTCATATTCCACTCTGGAAATATATTATTTCTACACTGATCGGCTGATAATTACGCCAACGGTCCCCTTCAGATGATATTCTATTAATCTGTGAACCGTCACCAGTGATTGTAATCGAGTCTCTGTGAAAGATGATTGACACTGACAGCTAGTGAAGAGCATGAGGGTTTAGTTCACAGCAGAGACTCGTTCAGAAACAGAGAAATGCACTAATAGTGCTAAAACTACTCCGACTAGTAGCCATCAGTGTCTGGGACTGTTTTCCATTGTTATTCCAGGTAAAACAGACGAGACGCACCGCAGTAAACCTGCTTTTGTCTTGCTTAGTTGGGGACATTTAATTTAAGATTCAACAATATTATTGAGATAGTACAAGAACACAAGTACCATGGCACAATAATTGATGGTAAGCTATGTTGTGAATCACACACTGATGCTGTTTGTGCCAAAGCCCAGCAGCGAATGCATTTCTACCGTAGACTGAGGAGTTTTAACATTGACCCCACTTTGATGAGAATGTTTTATTGAGTCTGGTTTATCTGCTGGTTTGGTTCCTTGTCCACAAAAATAACAAAACACGACTAGAGAGTATTGTTAGGACATGTAGCAAGATTGGCTCAAAAACTGCTTTTCTTTCTGAGTGTAACTCGACCCTCATCAATGTCATCAATCAGCCGCTTTGGTCATTTAATTAATGGCTTCTTGTTCCACAGATCTGACCAGAAGATGGGGATTGCCACGTTTGGCAGGACACTGGGTTGCCACATTTTTCTTTACATTTAATTGGTGCGTTCATAAGAGCATCACCGGTCTAGATTAGTCCATGATTTCAGATTTATCAGTAATGTCTTTTAGTTTGTTATTGTTCATGGTCATATCGTTGATCTGCTCGTTTCTCATGTTTTCATTCCTTCATGGACTCTTTTTTCTGTGTAATTTACACCAGATTTATCTAGTTTTAAAGTGTTTGGTTTATTCTTTAGTCTGTCTAGAAACTGCACATGATGATTTCCAGCACATCTGCTTTGCTCAATAAAGAGCTCAAATGGAGTTGATCCAGCAGGTCTATGGCAGTGAAGCGATCTATACTGTATAAAGCACTAGAAGAATAAAGCTGATTCACACGGGGATCAGGGATCTTTCTCCTGCTGTTCTTCACAGCGAGCTGAACGTCTCTTTAATGGCCTGAGGTGTTAGACCAGTGACCTTCAGCTTCTTCTGTCTGTAATCTGTTAGTCTCTTAAGGACTGTTCCTCAGGTGCATGTGCAAACATTTCATCAACAACAAACCCTTTCCAATAAGGATCTGTAAAGCGTATTTGGATTTTATATCATTCATTTAAATACAGAATCTGGAAAAAGGGCCACTTCTTTATTTGCCTATAATTTAGGCCATTTACTGTCGTTCCAGACCAGCATGAAGAATGAAGATTTATATTCAGCCTCATTTCTGTCTTCATCTGTGTTTAGCACACTAATTAATGCTTTATTTTGGATTACAGATTAAATATTATACTTTGTTTTATTCATGCATTATTATATATTGTGTAATTTCCTTGAATTGATTTCAAATAAGCCCTGATGGTTCAGAAACACTGGCGAGATGCTGAAGAAACCTCTCTTATGATCAGCTGAGAAAGGCTGTGCTGCTTAATGAAGTGTGGAGACTGCCATACAGCTTCAGCTTTCAGGATTCACTGATTAACTACTATCTTTAGAAACATTAGAAATGATGAAAAACATCCATTTCGGAATCCAACGGCCTTTTGGACCCGGACACAAACAGGCTTCTAGACCCGGACCCGGACCCTCGGTAGCTCCCGGAGACGGAATCCAACGGCCTTTTGGACCCGGACACAAACAGGCTTCTGGACCCGGACCCGGACCCTCAGTAGCTCCCGGAGACGGAATCCAACGGGCTTTTGGACCCGGACACAAACAGGCTTCTGGACCCGGACCCGGACCCTACGGTAGCTCCCGGAGACGGAACCCAACGGGCTTTTGGACCCGGACACAAACAGGCTTCTAGACCCGGACCCGGACCCTCGGTAGCTCCCGGAGACGGAATCCAACGGCCTTTTGGACCCGGACACAAACAGGCTTCTGGACCCGGACCCGGACCCTCAGTAGCTCCCGGAGACGGAATCCAACGGGCTTTTGGACCCGGACACAAACAGGCTTCTGGACCCGGACCCGGACCCTACGGTAGCTCCCGGAGACGGAACCCAACGGGCTTTTGGACCCGGACACAAACAGGCTTCTGGACCCGGACCCGGACCCTCAGTAGCTCCCGGAGACGGAATCCAACGGGCTTTTGGACCCGGACACAAACAGGCTTCTGGACCCGGACCCGGACCCTACGGTAGCTCCCGGAGACGGAACCCAACGGGCTTTTGGACCCGGACACAAACAGGCTTCTGGACCTGGACCCGGACCCTCGGTAGCTCCCGGAGACGGAATCCAACTGGCTTTTGGACCCGGACACAAACAGGCTTCTGGACCCGGACCCGGACCCTACGGTAGCTCCCGGAGACGGAATCCAACGGGCTTTTGGACCCGGACACAAACAGGCTTCTGGACCCGGACCCGGACCCTACAGCAGCTCCCGGAGACGGAATCCAACGGGCTTTTGGACCCGGACACAAACAGGCTTCTGGACCCGGACCCGGACCCTACGGTAGCTCCCGGAGACGGAATCCAACGGGCTTTTGGACCCGGACACAAACAGGCTTCTGGACCCGGACCCGGACCCTCAGTAGCTCCCGGAGACGGAATCCAACGGGCTTTTGGACCCGGACACAAACAGGCTTCTGGACCCGGACCCGGACCCTACGGTAGCTCCCGGAGACGGAATCCAACGGGCTTTTGGACCCGGACACAAACAGGCTTCTGGACCCGGACCCGGACCCTTGTGCTTTGAAGCACCAAATGATGGTCATAGAAAAAAATATAATGGTTCCTTCAGCAAAGGCCAATCCACACGGCCCAGACAGAGGCCCACAAATGCCAACAGACAGTTCATGAGTTCACACTTACAAATAATTAGAGTAAAAGACTAGAGTTAATTAAAAAGACTAGAGTTAGTCAGAGTAAAAGAGTATTTGGCCCGAACTCTAGAAGAATAAAGATTATATTCTATACTATATTCTTCTTCCTCATCTTTCCCTCTGTCAGGTTCACGGTCCGGGTCCGGGTGGGGGACGAGGAGTTCCCTGAGGGGTCCGGGAGCAACAAGAGGGAGTCAGCGGCCCGATCGGCTCTGGAGGAGCTCAGGAGAAGAGTGTCTCTGCCGGAGAGGGTGAGAGAACGACTGACACCACAGAAAGAGTGTGATGACCGAGAGAGGAACAGGAGAAATGGAAGCTCTAGAAAGATGGAAACTGCAGGAGAGATGAGAACTAGTCCGTAGAAGTCCAAGATCCGGCCGTGAAACAACCAAATGTGTTTCTGACCTCCTGTGGCGTTTAGGTGCGGCTCGAGCTGAAAGCGACACCGTAATGAAAGCCACTGATATGAACCCGTGAGCGGCTCCTGCTCTGAGGTCAAAGGTCAAGCCTACAGTCCAACTGTGTCACATCGAGACTCTTCACTGAAGTCTCCTTTAATATCAGGGATGAAACGCTTTCGTTTGCTCACACTGGAGTTGAGCTTTATGCTTTACAGTAGATTCTTCATATTCCACTCTGGAAATATATTATTTCTACACTGATCGGCTGATAATTACGCCAACGGTCCCCTTCAGATGATATTCTATTAATCTGTGAACCGTCACCAGTGATTGTAATCGAGTCTCTGTGAAAGATGATTGACACTGACAGCTAGTGAAGAGCATGAGGGTTTAGTTCACAGCAGAGACTCGTTCAGAAACAGAGAAATGCACTAATAGTGCTAAAACTACTCCGACTAGTAGCCATCAGTGTCTGGGACTGTTTTCCATTGTTATTCCAGGTAAAACAGACGAGACGCACCGCAGTAAACCTGCTTTTGTCTTGCTTAGTTGGGGACATTTAATTTAAGATTCAACAATATTATTGAGATAGTACAAGAACACAAGTACCATGGCACAATAATTGATGGTAAGCTATGTTGTGAATCACACACTGATGCTGTTTGTGCCAAAGCCCAGCAGCGAATGCATTTCTACCGTAGACTGAGGAGTTTTAACATTGACCCCACTTTGATGAGAATGTTTTATTGAGTCTGGTTTATCTGCTGGTTTGGTTCCTTGTCCACAAAAATAACAAAACACGACTAGAGAGTATTGTTAGGACATGTAGCAAGATTGGCTCAAAAACTGCTTTTCTTTCTGAGTGTAACTCGACCCTCATCAATGTCATCAATCAGCCGCTTTGGTCATTTAATTAATGGCTTCTTGTTCCACAGATCTGACCAGAAGATGGGGATTGCCACGTTTGGCAGGACACTGGGTTGCCACATTTTTCTTTACATTTAATTGGTGCGTTCATAAGAGCATCACCGGTCTAGATTAGTCCATGATTTCAGATTTATCAGTAATGTCTTTTAGTTTGTTATTGTTCATGGTCATATCGTTGATCTGCTCGTTTCTCATGTTTTCATTCCTTCATGGACTCTTTTTTCTGTGTAATTTACACCAGATTTATCTAGTTTTAAAGTGTTTGGTTTATTCTTTAGTCTGTCTAGAAACTGCACATGATGATTTCCAGCACATCTGCTTTGCTCAATAAAGAGCTCAAATGGAGTTGATCCAGCAGGTCTATGGCAGTGAAGCGATCTATACTGTATAAAGCACTAGAAGAATAAAGCTGATTCACACGGGGATCAGGGATCTTTCTCCTGCTGTTCTTCACAGCGAGCTGAACGTCTCTTTAATGGCCTGAGGTGTTAGACCAGTGACCTTCAGCTTCTTCTGTCTGTAATCTGTTAGTCTCTTAAGGACTGTTCCTCAGGTGCATGTGCAAACATTTCATCAACAACAAACCCTTTCCAATAAGGATCTGTAAAGCGTATTTGGATTTTATATCATTCATTTAAATACAGAATCTGGAAAAAGGGCCACTTCTTTATTTGCCTGTAATTTAGGCCATTTACTGTCGTTCCAGACCAGCATGAAGAATGAAGATTTATATTCAGCCTCATTTCTGTCTTCATCTGTGTTTAGCACACTAATTAATGCTTTATTTTGGATTACAGATTAAATATTATACTTTGTTTTATTCATGCATTATTATATATTGTGTAATTTCCTTGAATTGATTTCAAATAAGCCCTGATGGTTCAGAAACACTGGCGAGATGCTGAAGAAACCTCTCTTATGATCAGCTGAGAAAGGCTGTGCTGCTTAATGAAGTGTGGAGACTGCCATACAGCTTCAGCTTTCAGGATTCACTGATTAACTACTATCTTTAGAAACATTAGAAATGATGAAAAACATCCATTTCGGAATCCAACGGCCTTTTGGACCCGGACACAAACAGGCTTCTAGACCCGGACCCGGACCCTCGGTAGCTCCCGGAGACGGAATCCAACGGCCTTTTGGACCCGGACACAAACAGGCTTCTGGACCCGGACCCGGACCCTCAGTAGCTCCCGGAGACGGAATCCAACGGGCTTTTGGACCCGGACACAAACAGGCTTCTGGACCCGGACCCGGACCCTACGGTAGCTCCCGGAGACGGAACCCAACGGGCTTTTGGACCCGGACACAAACAGGCTTCTGGACCCGGACCCGGACCCTCAGTAGCTCCCGGAGACGGAATCCAACGGGCTTTTGGACCCGGACACAAACAGGCTTCTGGACCCGGACCCGGACCCTACGGTAGCTCCCGGAGACGGAACCCAACGGGCTTTTGGACCCGGACACAAACAGGCTTCTGGACCTGGACCCGGACCCTCGGTAGCTCCCGGAGACGGAATCCAACGGGCTTTTGGACCCGGACACAAACAGGCTTCTGGACCCGGACCCGGACCCTCGGTAGCTCCCGGAGACGGAATCCAACGGGCTTTTGGACCCGGACACAAACAGGCTTCTGGACCCGGACCCGGACCCTCAGTAGCTCCCGGAGACGGAATCCAACGGGCTTTTGGACCCGGACACAAACAGGCTTCTGGACCCGGACCCGGACCCTCGGTAGCTCCCGGAGACGGAATCCAACGGGCTTTTGGACCCGGACACAAACAGGCTTCTGGACCCGGACCCGGACCCGGACCCTACGGTAGCTCCCGGAGACGGAATCCAACGGGCTTTTGGACCCGGACACAAACAGGCTTCTGGACCCGGACCCGGACCCTACAGCAGCTCCCGGAGACGGAATCCAACGGGCTTTTGGACCCGGACACAAACAGGCTTCTGGACCCGGACCCTACGGTAGCTCCCGGAGACTGAATCCAACGGGCTTTTGGACCCGGACACAAACAGGCTTCTGGACCCGGACCCGGACCCTCAGTAGCTCCCGGAGACGGAATCCAATGGGCTTTTGGACCCGGACACAAACAGGCTTCTGGACCCGGACCCGGACCCTACGGTAGCTCCCGGAGACGGAATCCAACGGGCTTTTGGACCCGGACACAAACAGGCTTCTGGACCCGGACCCGGACCCTCAGTAGCTCCCGGAGACGGAATCCAACGGGCTTTTGGACCCGGACACAAACAGGCTTCTGGACCCGGACCCGGACCCTACGTTAGCTCCCGGAGACGGAATCCAACGGGCT
The DNA here is from genome assembly GCF_964197995.2 of Scardinius erythrophthalmus. Lineage (NCBI taxonomy): Eukaryota > Metazoa > Chordata > Actinopteri > Cypriniformes > Leuciscidae > Scardinius > Scardinius erythrophthalmus. The sequence goes on from NC_138244.1 coordinate 597,128, forward strand.
TTTGGACCCGGACACAAACAGGCTTCTGGACCCGGACCCTGGGCAGCTTCTGGGCCCCACGTTAAAGATTAAGGTTATTATTATCATTAAGAATATTAATTTCATCAAGCTTTTCTATGAGCTCTTTCATTCAGCAGACTCTTGTATGCTCAGAAACAGTGTGTGTTTCAGTTCATCCTGTGATATGATTCAACTTCTGCTGTGCAAATTATTCACTTGTGTTTGTTTCAATTTAATTTTCTGATGGAGCAGGACAGAAATAAATAAAACTTTTTTTTTTTTTTACAAAACTACATTTGTTTCTTTTTTTTTTTTTTCAATAATTTGTGCTTTGAAGCACCAAATGATGGTCATAGAAAAAAATATAATGGTTCCTTCAGCAAAGGCCAATCCACACGGCCCAGACAGAGGCCCACAAATGCCAACAGACAGTTCATGAGTTCACACTTACAAATAATTAGAGTAAAAGACTAGAATTAATTAAAAAGACTAGAGTTAGTCAGAGTAAAAGAGTATTTGGCCCGAACTCTAGAAGAATAAAGATTATATTCTATACTATATTCTTCTTCCTCATCTTTCCCTCTGTCAGGTTCACGGTCCGGGTCCGGGTGGGGGACGAGGAGTTCCCTGAGGGGTCCGGGAGCAACAAGAGGGAGTCAGCGGCCCGATCGGCTCTGGAGGAGCTCAGGAGAAGAGGGTCTCTGCCGGAGAGGGTGAGAGAACGACTGACACCACAGAAAGAGTGTGATGACCGAGAGAGGAACAGGAGAAATGGAAGCTCTAGAAAGATGGAAACTGCAGGAGAGATGAGAACTAGTCCGTAGAAGTCCAAGATCCGGCCGTGAAACAACCAAATGTGTTTCTGACCTCCTGTGGCGTTTAGGTGCAGGTGCTCGAGCTGAAAGCGACACCGTAATGAAAGCCACTGATATGAACCCGTGAGCGGCTCCTGCTCTGAGGTCAAAGGTCAAGCCTACAGTCCAACTGTGTCACATCGAGACTCTTCACTGAAGTCTCCTTTAATATCAGGGATGAAACGCTTTCGTTTGCTCACACTGGAGTTGAGCTTTATGCTTTACAGTAGATTCTTCATATTCCACTCTGGAAATATATTATTTCTACACTGATCGGCTGATAATTACGCCAACGGTCCCCTTCAGATGATATTCTATTAATCTGTGAACCGTCACCAGTGATTGTAATCGAGTCTCTGTGAAAGATGATTGACACTGACAGCTAGTGAAGAGCATGAGGGTTTAGTTCACAGCAGAGACTCGTTCAGAAACAGAGAAATGCACTAATAGTGCTAAAACTACTCCGACTAGTAGCCATCAGTGTCTGGGACTGTTTTCCATTGTTATTCCAGGTAAAACAGACGAGACGCACCGCAGTAAACCTGCTTTTGTCTTGCTTAGTTGGGGACATTTAATTTAAGATTCAACAATATTATTGAGATAGTACAAGAACACAAGTACCATGGCACAATAATTGATGGTAAGCTATGTTGTGAATCACACACTGATGCTGTTTGTGCCAAAGCCCAGCAGCGAATGCATTTCTACCGTAGACTGAGGAGTTTTAACATTGACCCCACTTTGATGAGAATGTTTTATTGAGTCTGGTTTATCTGCTGGTTTGGTTCCTTGTCCACAAAAATAACAAAACACGACTAGAGAGTATTGTTAGGACATGTAGCAAGATTGGCTCAAAAACTGCTTCTCTTTCTGAGTGTAACTCGACCCTCATCAATGTCATCAATCAGCCGCTTTGGTCATTTAATTAATGGCTTCTTGTTCCACAGATCTGACCAGAAGATGGGGATTGCCACGTTTGGCAGGACACTGGGTTGCCACATTTTTCTTTACATTTAATTGGTGCGTTCATAAGAGCATCACCGGTCTAGATTAGTCCATGATTTCAGATTTATCAGTAATGTCTTTTAGTTTGTTATTGTTCATGGTCATATCGTTGATCTGCTCGTTTCTCATGTTTTCATTCCTTCATGGACTCTTTTTTCTGTGTAATTTACACCAGATTTATCTAGTTTTAAAGTGTTTGGTTTATTCTTTAGTCTGTCTAGAAACTGCACATGATGATTTCCAGCACATCTGCTTTGCTCAATAAAGAGCTCAAATGGAGTTGATCCAGCAGGTCTATGGCAGTGAAGCGATCTATACTGTATAAAGCACTAGAAGAATAAAGCTGATTCACACGGGGATCAGGGATCTTTCTCCTGCTGTTCTTCACAGCGAGCTGAACGTCTCTTTAATGGCCTGAGGTGTTAGACCAGTGACCTTCAGCTTCTTCTGTCTGTAATCTGTTAGTCTCTTAAGGACTGTTCCTCAGGTGCATGTGCAAACATTTCATCAACAACAAACCCTTTCCAATAAGGATCTGTAAAGCGTATTTGGATTTTATATCATTCATTTAAATACAGAATCTGGAAAAAGGGCCACTTCTTTATTTGCCTATAATTTAGGCCATTTACTGTCGTTCCAGACCAGCATGAAGAATGAAGATTTATATTCAGCCTCATTTCTGTCTTCATCTGTGTTTAGCACACTAATTAATGCTTTATTTTGGATTACAGATTAAATATTATACTTTGTTTTATTCATGCATTATTATATATTGTGTAATTTCCTTGAATTGATTTCAAATAAGCCCTGATGGTTCAGAAACACTGGCGAGATGCTGAAGAAACCTCTCTTATGATCAGCTGAGAAAGGCTGTGCTGCTTAATGAAGTGTGGAGACTGCCATACAGCTTCAGCTTTCAGGATTCACTGATTAACTACTATCTTTAGAAACATTAGAAATGATGAAAAACATCCATTTCGGAATCCAACGGCCTTTTGGACCCGGACACAAACAGGCTTCTAGACCCGGACCCGGACCCTCGGTAGCTCCCGGAGACGGAATCCAACGGCCTTTTGGACCCGGACACAAACAGGCTTCTGGACCCGGACCCGGACCCTCAGTAGCTCCCGGAGACGGAATCCAACGGGCTTTTGGACCCGGACACAAACAGGCTTCTGGACCCGGACCCGGACCCTACGGTAGCTCCCGGAGACGGAACCCAACGGGCTTTTGGACCCGGACACAAACAGGCTTCTGGACCCGGACCCGGACCCGGACCCTCAGTAGCTCCCGGAGACGGAATCCAACGGGCTTTTGGACCCGGACACAAACAGGCTTCTGGACCCGGACCCTACGGTAGCTCCCGGAGACGGAACCCAACGGGCTTTTGGACCCGGACACAAACAGGCTTCTGGACCTGGACCCGGACCCTCGGTAGCTCCCGGAGACGGAATCCAACGGGCTTTTGGACCCGGACACAAACAGGCTTCTGGACCCGGACCCGGACCCTACGGTAGCTCCCGGAGACGGAATCCAACGGGCTTTTGGACCCGGACACAAACAGGCTTCTGGACCCGGACCCGGACCCTACAGCAGCTCCCGGAGACGGAATCCAACGGGCTTTTGGACCCGGACACAAACAGGCTTCTGGACCCGGACCCGGACCCTACGGTAGCTCCCGGAGACGGAATCCAACGGGCTTTTGGACCCGGACACAAACAGGCTTCTGGACCCGGACCCGGACCCTCAGTAGCTCCCGGAGACGGAATCCAACGGGCTTTTGGACCCGGACACAAACAGGCTTCTGGACCCGGACCCGGACCCTACGGTAGCTCCCGGAGACGGAATCCAACGGGCTTTTGGACCCGGACACAAACAGGCTTCTGGACCCGGACCCGGACCCTCAGTAGCTCCCGGAGACGGAATCCAACGGGCTTTTGGACCCGGACACAAACAGGCTTCTGGACCCGGACCCGGACCCTACGTTAGCTCCCGGAGACGGAATCCAACGGGCTTTTGGACCCGGACACAAACAGGCTTCTGGACCCGGACCCTGGGCAGCTTCTGGGCCCCACGTTAAAGATTAAGGTTATTATTATCATTAAGAATATTAATTTCATCAAGCTTTTCTATGAGCTCTTTCATTCAGCAGACTCTTGTATGCTCAGAAACAGTGTGTGTTTCAGTTCATCCTGTGATATGATTCAACTTCTGCTGTGCAAATTATTCACTTGTGTTTGTTTCAATTTAATTTTCTGATGGAGCAGGACAGAAATAAATAAAACTTTTTTTTTTTTTTACAAAACTACATTTGTTTCTTTTTTTTTTTTTTTAATAATTTGTGCTTTGAAGCACCAAATGATGGTCATAGAAAAAAATATAATGGTTCCTTCAGCAAAGGCCAATCCACACGGCCCAGACAGAGGCCCACAAATGCCAACAGACAGTTCATGAGTTCACACTTACAAATAATTAGAGTAAAAGACTAGAGTTAATTAAAAAGACTAGAGTTAGTCAGAGTAAAAGAGTATTTGGCCCGAACTCTAGAAGAATAAAGATTATATTCTATACTATATTCTTCTTCCTCATCTTTCCCTCTGTCAGGTTCACGGTCCGGGTCCGGGTGGGGGACGAGGAGTTCCCTGAGGGGTCCGGGAGCAACAAGAGGGAGTCAGCGGCCCGATCGGCTCTGGAGGAGCTCAGGAGAAGAGTGTCTCTGCCGGAGAGGGTGAGAGAACGACTGACACCACAGAAAGAGTGTGATGACCGAGAGAGGAACAGGAGAAATGGAAGCTCTAGAAAGATGGAAACTGCAGGAGAGATGAGAACTAGTCCGTAGAAGTCCAAGATCCGGCCGTGAAACAACCAAATGTGTTTCTGACCTCCTGTGGCGTTTAGGTGCGGCTCGAGCTGAAAGCGACACCGTAATGAAAGCCACTGATATGAACCCGTGAGCGGCTCCTGCTCTGAGGTCAAAGGTCAAGCCTACAGTCCAACTGTGTCACATCGAGACTCTTCACTGAAGTCTCCTTTAATATCAGGGATGAAACGCTTTCGTTTGCTCACACTGGAGTTGAGCTTTATGCTTTACAGTAGATTCTTCATATTCCACTCTGGAAATATATTATTTCTACACTGATCGGCTGATAATTACGCCAACGGTCCCCTTCAGATGATATTCTATTAATCTGTGAACCGTCACCAGTGATTGTAATCGAGTCTCTGTGAAAGATGATTGACACTGACAGCTAGTGAAGAGCATGAGGGTTTAGTTCACAGCAGAGACTCGTTCAGAAACAGAGAAATGCACTAATAGTGCTAAAACTACTCCGACTAGTAGCCATCAGTGTCTGGGACTGTTTTCCATTGTTATTCCAGGTAAAACAGACGAGACGCACCGCAGTAAACCTGCTTTTGTCTTGCTTAGTTGGGGACATTTAATTTAAGATTCAACAATATTATTGAGATAGTACAAGAACACAAGTACCATGGCACAATAATTGATGGTAAGCTATGTTGTGAATCACACACTGATGCTGTTTGTACCAAAGCCCAGCAGCGAATGCATTTCTACCGTAGACTGAGGAGTTTTAACATTGACCCCACTTTGATGAGAATGTTTTATTGAGTCTGGTTTATCTGCTGGTTTGGTTCCTTGTCCACAAAAATAACAAAACACGACTAGAGAGTATTGTTAGGACATGTAGCAAGATTGGCTCAAAAACTGCTTTTCTTTCTGAGTGTAACTCGACCCTCATCAATGTCATCAATCAGCCGCTTTGGTCATTTAATTAATGGCTTCTTGTTCCACAGATCTGACCAGAAGATGGGGATTGCCACGTTTGGCAGGACACTGGGTTGCCACATTTTTCTTTACATTTAATTGGTGCGTTCATAAGAGCATCACCGGTCTAGATTAGTCCATGATTTCAGATTTATCATTAATGTCTTTTAGTTTGTTATTGTTCATGGTCATATCGTTGATCTGCTCGTTTCTCATGTTTTCATTCCTTCATGGACTCTTTTTTCTGTGTAATTTACACCAGATTTATCTAGTTTTAAAGTGTTTGGTTTATTCTTTAGTCTGTCTAGAAACTGCACATGATGATTTCCAGCACATCTGCTTTGCTCAATAAAGAGCTCAAATGGAGTTGATCCAGCAGGTCTATGGCAGTGAAGCGATCTATACTGTATAAAGCACTAGAAGAATAAAGCTGATTCACACGGGGATCAGGGATCTTTCTCCTGCTGTTCTTCACAGCGAGCTGAACGTCTCTTTAATGGCCTGAGGTGTTAGACCAGTGACCTTCAGCTTCTTCTGTCTGTAATCTGTTAGTCTCTTAAGGACTGTTCCTCAGGTGCATGTGCAAACATTTCATCAACAACAAACCCTTTCCAATAAGGATCTGTAAAGCGTATTTGGATTTTATATCATTCTTTTAAATACAGAATCTGGAAAAAGGGCCACTTCTTTATTTGCCTATAATTTAGGCCATTTACTGTCGTTCCAGACCAGCATGAAGAATGAAGATTTATATTCAGCCTCATTTCTGTCTTCATCTGTGTTTAGCACACTAATTAATGCTTTATTTTGGATTACAGATTAAATATTATACTTTGTTTTATTCATGCATTATTATATATTGTGTAATTTCCTTGAATTGATTTCAAATAAGCCCTGATGGTTCAGAAACACTGGCGAGATGCTGAAGAAACCTCTCTTATGATCAGCTGAGAAAGGCTGTGCTGCTTAATGAAGTGTGGAGACTGCCATACAGCTTCAGCTTTCAGGATTCACTGATTAACTACTATCTTTAGAAACATTAGAAATGATGAAAAACATCCATTTCGGAATCCAACGGCCTTTTGGACCCGGACACAAACAGGCTTCTAGACCCGGACCCGGACCCTCGGTAGCTCCCGGAGACGGAATCCAACGGCCTTTTGGACCCGGACACAAACAGGCTTCTGGACCCGGACCCGGACCCTCAGTAGCTCCCGGAGACGGAATCCAACGGGCTTTTGGACCCGGACACAAACAGGCTTCTGGACCCGGACCCGGACCCTACGGTAGCTCCCGGAGACGGAACCCAACGGGCTTTTGGACCCGGACACAAACAGGCTTCTGGACCCGGACCCGGACCCTCAGTAGCTCCCGGAGACGGAATCCAACGGGCTTTTGGACCCGGACACAAACAGGCTTCTGGACCCGGACCCGGACCCTACGGTAGCTCCCGGAGACGGAACCCAACGGGCTTTTGGACCCGGACACAAACAGGCTTCTGGACCTGGACCCGGACCCTCGGTAGCTCCCGGAGACGGAATCCAACGGGCTTTTGGACCCGGACACAAACAGGCTTCTGGACCCGGACCCGGACCCGGACCCTACGGTAGCTCCCGGAGACGGAATCCAACGGGCTTTTGGACCCGGACACAAACAGGCTTCTGGACCCGGACCCGGACCCTACAGCAGCTCCCGGAGACGGAATCCAACGGGCTTTTGGACCCGGACACAAACAGGCTTCTGGACCCGGACCCGGACCCTACGGTAGCTCCCGGAGACGGAATCCAACGGGCTTTTGGACCCGGACACAAACAGGCTTCTGGACCCGGACCCGGACCCTCAGTAGCTCCCGGAGACGGAATCCAACGGGCTTTTGGACCCGGACACAAACAGGCTTCTGGACCCGGACCCGGACCCTACGTTAGCTCCCGGAGACGGAATCCAACGGGCTTTTGGACCCGGACACAAACAGGCTTCTGGACCCGGACCCGGACCCTACGTTAGCTCCCGGAGACGGAATCCAACGGGCTTTTGGACCCGGACACAAACAGGCTTCTGGACCCGGACCCGGACCCTACGTTAGCTCCCGGAGACGGAATCCAACGGGCTTTTGGACCCGGACACAAACAGGCTTCTGGACCCGGACCCTGGGCAGCTTCTGGGCCCCACGTTAAAGATTAAGGTTATTATTATCATTAAGAATATTAATTTCATCAAGCTTTTCTATGAGCTCTTTCATTCAGCAGACTCTTGTATGCTCAGAAACAGTGTGTGTTTCAGTTCATCCTGTGATATGATTCAACTTCTGCTGTGCAAATTATTCACTTGTGTTTGTTTCAATTTAATTTTCTGATGGAGCAGGACAGAAATAAATAAAACTTTTTTTTTTTTTTTACAAAACTACATTTGTTTCTTTTTTTTTTTTTTCAATAATTTGTGCTTTGAAGCACCAAATGATGGTCATAGAAAAAAATATAATGGTTCCTTCAGCAAAGGCCAATCCACACGGCCCAGACAGAGGCCCACAAATGCCAACAGACAGTTCATGAGTTCACACTTACAAATAATTAGAGTAAAAGACTAGAGTTAATTAAAAAGACTAGAGTTAGTCAGAGTAAAAGAGTATTTGGCCCGAACTCTAGAAGAATAAAGATTATATTCTATACTATATTCTTCTTCCTCATCTTTCCCTCTGTCAGGTTCACGGTCCGGGTCCGGGTGGGGGACGAGGAGTTCCCTGAGGGGTCCGGGAGCAACAAGAGGGAGTCAGCGGCCCGATCGGCTCTGGAGGAGCTCAGGAGAAGAGTGTCTCTGCCGGAGAGGGTGAGAGAACGACTGACACCACAGAAAGAGTGTGATGACCGAGAGAGGAACAGGAGAAATGGAAGCTCTAGAAAGATGGAAACTGCAGGAGAGATGAGAACTAGTCCGTAGAAGTCCAAGATCCGGCCGTGAAACAAACAAATGTGTTTCTGACCTCCTGTGGCGTTTAGGTGCGGCTCGAGCTGAAAGCGACACCGTAATGAAAGCCACTGATATGAACCCGTGAGCGGCTCCTGCTCTGAGGTCAAAGGTCAAGCCTACAGTCCAACTGTGTCACATCGAGACTCTTCACTGAAGTCTCCTTTAATATCAGGGATGAAACGCTTTCGTTTGCTCACACTGGAGTTGAGCTTTATGCTTTACAGTAGATTCTTCATATTCCACTCTGGAAATATATTATTTCTACACTGATCGGCTGATAATTACGCCAACGGTCCCCTTCAGATGATATTCTATTAATCTGTGAACCGTCACCAGTGATTGTAATCGAGTCTCTGTGAAAGATGATTGACACTGACAGCTAGTGAAGAGCATGAGGGTTTAGTTCACAGCAGAGACTCGTTCAGAAACAGAGAAATGCACTAATAGTGCTAAAACTACTCCGACTAGTAGCCATCAGTGTCTGGGACTGTTTTCCATTGTTATTCCAGGTAAAACAGACGAGACGCACCGCAGTAAACCTGCTTTTGTCTTGCTTAGTTGGGGACATTTAATTTAAGATTCAACAATATTATTGAGATAGTACAAGAACACAAGTACCATGGCACAATAATTGATGGTAAGCTATGTTGTGAATCACACACTGATGCTGTTTGTGCCAAAGCCCAGCAGCGAATGCATTTCTACCGTAGACTGAGGAGTTTTAACATTGACCCCACTTTGATGAGAATGTTTTATTGAGTCTGGTTTATCTGCTGGTTTGGTTCCTTGTCCACAAAAATAACAAAACACGACTAGAGAGTATTGTTAGGACATGTAGCAAGATTGGCTCAAAAACTGCTTCTCTTTCTGAGTGTAACTCGACCCTCATCAATGTCATCAATCAGCCGCTTTGGTCATTTAATTAATGGCTTCTTGTTCCACAGATCTGACCAGAAGATGGGGATTGCCACGTTTGGCAGGACACTGGGTTGCCACATTTTTCTTTACATTTAATTGGTGCGTTCATAAGAGCATCACCGGTCTAGATTAGTCCATGATTTCAGATTTATCAGTAATGTCTTTTAGTTTGTTATTGTTCATGGTCATATCGTTGATCTGCTCGTTTCTCATGTTTTCATTCCTTCATGGACTCTTTTTTCTGTGTAATTTACACCAGATTTATCTAGTTTTAAAGTGTTTGGTTTATTCTTTAGTCTGTCTAGAAACTGCACATGATGATTTCCAGCACATCTGCTTTGCTCAATAAAGAGCTCAAATGGAGTTGATCCAGCAGGTCTATGGCAGTGAAGCGATCTATACTGTATAAAGCACTAGAAGAATAAAGCTGATTCACACGGGGATCAGGGATCTTTCTCCTGCTGTTCTTCACAGCGAGCTGAACGTCTCTTTAATGGCCTGAGGTGTTAGACCAGTGACCTTCAGCTTCTTCTGTCTGTAATCTGTTAGTCTCTTAAGGACTGTTCCTCAGGTGCATGTGCAAACATTTCATCAACAACAAACCCTTTCCAATAAGGATCTGTAAAGCGTATTTGGATTTTATATCATTCATTTAAATACAGAATCTGGAAAAAGGGCCACTTCTTTATTTGCCTGTAATTTAGGCCATTTACTGTCGTTCCAGACCAGCATGAAGAATGAAGATTTATATTCAGCCTCATTTCTGTCTTCATCTGTGTTTAGCACACTAATTAATGCTTTATTTTGGATTACAGATTAAATATTATACTTTGTTTTATTCATGCATTATTATATATTGTGTAATTTCCTTGAATTGATTTCAAATAAGCCCTGATGGTTCAGAAACACTGGCGAGATGCTGAAGAAACCTCTCTTATGATCAGCTGAGAAAGGCTGTGCTGCTTAATGAAGTGTGGAGACTGCCATACAGCTTCAGCTTTCAGGATTCACTGATTAACTACTATCTTTAGAAACATTAGAAATGCTGAAAAACATCCATTTCTCTTCAGTTTGTTTTAAATAGTCTGAGGACAAACTTTTCTTCATGTAGATTGTTAGCTGGACAAAAACTCATGAGCAAATGGGTAAGAGACTGGAAATGTTTTTTGCCAAAGGTTTCCCCCATAATGAGCCCAACATAGAGACTCAAACTGGTTTAAATAAAACACACACACACAGCCCAAAAGAGCCTGGAGCTGACGGGAGGAAACATTATATTACCATACCGCAGAGAGGAACATGACAGAGATAGAGAGCGGTCTGAGTGTCAGACACACACTGATTCACCACAAGAGCTTTTAAAGCTTCTGTCCTCCATTACAGCTGTGACCAATGAGGCTTCCAGCATTCTGATTGGAGGAGGAGAACGAGTGGGAGGAGCCTAGAGTAATCAGCTTCTCTCTCTAGCTCTGGGTTAAAGTTCAGTGAAATGGGGAGGTTTCGTAAGCTATGTTCAGACTGCTATAAAACATAAGATTTTATCCAGATGTGTTTTTAAAAGTGAAAAACACATGAAATCTAATGTTTTCAACTGTTGAAGTGTGTTTGAAAGAGCAGCGCTTCAGATCCACTCAACAGTGTCCTTCACCATAGCCGTGTTTCCTTTGAGTGAATATACACCACCATGACCCACATCTGAGGACATTCATGGTTTAATTTTAGCAAGGTTAATGAATAAGCATTTAATTTAAGCACTAACTGAATAAAAGAGGCGCTGGTGTATCTGCACACATGGGCAATATTGTTTATTCATTGAGCAACACGAACTGGAGGAAAGCAACCGTTTGTTAAACTGCAGTAGTTTGATAGCTACAAGATCTACCGCTTTTTGTTTTCTTTTTTGCTGCATTAGAGATTACATTTTCTAACTTCTGTCTTCGCGCAGGCACAGTAAGGGGGAAAACTCTGAGTTTAGGGCAATCGATTCGTAGCTCTGCTTCACCTGTGTGATATAGTCACGAGGGGAAATTGGCAGAGATTAATCGATTCTTCATTCATATGCAACAATTATGCAAACAGTATTCCATCTAATCCCCACTTTATGAAGTGAACTGTGCTCATTTCTTAAATCTCTTATTTAAAGAATAAAAAAAAACCTAAGATTCCTTAAATATTATGAAGAAATATTTAAAGAAATCCATGTATTTAGAAGATTTCCTAGTGTATTAATGTCTGTATGTTAGTGAATTAATACGACTGCAGTGTCTGTGTCCTTGTCATGTCATTATATTTTATATAATTTTAGGTTTCTTTTAGTAAGTAATTTGTAACTATTCTTAATTTGTGGTAAGATGCGTCAATTATGCAGAAATTATGTATTATTTTATTTTGTGTGTGTATTTGTATGTATTACCAATCCTTTGCCAATGTTCTAATGTTAGTGTTATTCGATGATTAAAATAAAATAAAAATTCAACCCCATCACAGTAGGTGGCGCTATGAGCCTACAATCTTTGTTTGTTTGTTAGCCGCCAGTAAACGCATAAAAGACGGAACACAGAGGAACATGAACAGAAGAATCAAAAAAAAAAAAATGGATCATCCAGTTTCATATATTTTTTCATACGGCCAGAGGAAGGGCCTAGAAGTGGCCTTTATAGGAGAGGGACGAGATGGACCTCCACACGCACCCAGGTCACACATCTAGTGAAGAACATGAACAGAAGAATAAAACCCACATGGATCACCCCGTGTCCTCCATTACCCATTCCAGCCAGAGGAAGGGCCTTGAGGTGGCCTTCATTAATGAAGCCAGAACAACCTGGCCATATTAAATGCAGTCATTCATATTCCACTGGTCAATTTTGATTCAGCCCTGCCTGACCAGCAAGTTAAAAATCTCAGGGCCCTGAATGAGATTATTTTCAAACAGAGCGCTGCATTCCCCTCTTGCCTGGAGATCAGTTTAAGGTGGAGGGGGATAAAGTCCACTGGACCCCAGCAACGGCCCGAGCGATGCTGCAGCACTGGCTACGCATTTAAACTGCTGAAGGGGCCTTCCCATCAGGGTCCCGATTCTGATAATGAAAAGAGATCGCTCATAAACTTGTCTCAGTGTTTTCATTTATCACTTATCCCTTCTCATCTAGTGAAAAAGGTTGACGGAACTAATGCAAATCTGCTAGCAACGGCCTTCTATGACAAAATAAAGTGGTTTTATCTACTTCCTAAGGTTTACAAGCCTCAGGATAAACTGTCTAACCCCTCATGAGGAGCGAGAGTCACAGGGTGGCAGAGTTCATTGACTTATCTAAATCCCTTATCTACTAAGCATTTTAGTTACATCAGGGATACCGTTGACTTCTTGGAAAAAGGTCATAAGCCTGAGAGTGCCACCTGATGCATTCTTGTTTTCGCTGGACGTGGAGAGTCTTTATACTAACATCGAGACTCCCCTAGGATTAAAGGCAGTGCGAGACTGTTGTGCTTCTCGACCGGATGAGGCAATTCTGGAACTTTTAGAGTTGAGTTTGACTCGTAATGATTGTGAGTTTGAGGGGGACTTCTATCTACAGATTAAAGGGACGGCTATGGGAAAAAGGTTTGCACCAGCTTATGCAAATATATATACATGGCCCAATGGGAGGAAACAGTCTTTCCTAAATGTGAGAAGATCCCTTTATCCTACTTTCGGTTTCTGGACGATGTCTGGGGAGTGTGGGATCGCAGTCGACAGGAGTTCGAAACCTTTTTAGGGGTATTAAATGCACATCATGCCTCGATTAAGGTTAAAGCAGTTATAAATGAACAGGCCATAGAGTTTCTGGATACAATAGTATACAAGGGGCCTGAGTTTCTTTCTACAGGACAGTTGGATTTCAAAATGTTCTTTAAGGAAACAGATAGTCACGCTTTACTGCACCATCAGAGCTACCATCCAAGACACACATTTAGAGGTGTAGTATTATCTCAGCTTCTGAGGTTCAGGATGACCAAAAACAGGATGTAAATACAGGTATGTGCGCTGGCTGAAATAACATCATTTTTATCCATTTCTGGCACATCTACTGCAGTCAGATTCACCCGTGTTCTCTCTGAAGGAATCACTCACATTGGCTGTGCACTTGTAATGACACATCAAGGATGTTAAGAGGCTAAAAGCAGGTTTAAAACTTGCCCCATTTAAGTCAACAGGGTGCACATCTCAAAAAGAGGATAACACGGTGTAGGCAACACCGATTTTTGTCGTTGTTCTCTGTATTGACAGCACTCCAAATTTACACAAAAAAAAAGAGCTCAATGTTAAAATTGGAGTTCTCCTTTAAGAAAAAAACTTTAGGAACAGTAGAATATAACTAAAGCCTGCAGAGGGCGCCGCTGTCCTGCTGATATTACACTCTACAGCAGATCTAATCCTTAAATACTGGACAAACATTTCATTTACACGTTCAGTTTATCTGTAATATTTGCCCACTTACGATAGAAATGCTACAGCGACTAATTTCTTCAAGAACATGTGGACTACAAAACATGCAAACTCAGAGCGAGGGTTTAAACTTTTATTCTGAAATCACGAGGAACAGTTTGCATGTATTTAGAAACATATTGATGTATTCTGTGTTGGCTTAGGTTTACAAATGATTTACCTTACACATCTGATGAAACGGCTCACATTCGTCTCTGACAGACCACCATCTTCTCTTTCATATTAAAACATTCATTATATCGAGCCAAGATTCAGATATGAGTTTCTCCTGACAGCAAATGTGAACATGGGGCCAGTTCTCCTCTGGCCAACAAACCAACAGTGTATGATTATGATTATGTATGATTATGATTCAGGCAGCATATTACTGGTCAGAAGTCAGATTGAATCAGAACATTCACAATATGTATCCAGTTCATCTGGTTGGGGTCGGAGTCATATACGCCGGTGTGGAGACGGGTTTGTTGAGGTGTCCATGAGGCCTTGAGCTGACATCCTTATGTCATTATATTTTTCTTTTATTAAGTAATTTATAACTATTCTTAATTTGGTAAGATGTGTCAATTAGGTAGAAATCATTTATGGTTTTATTTTGTGTGTGTATTTGTATGTATTGCCAATCCTTTGCCAATGTTCTAATGTTATTGTTATTCGAGGATTAATAAAATTCAACCCCAGCACAGCAGGTGGCGCTATGAACCTACAACCTTTGTTTGTTTGCTAATCATCAGTAATCGCAGAAACGCGGACGAACTTCAAAATTGATGATGGAGGAGGAAGACCGCCACCACCACCGCCACCACCCCGACCCCATATCCCAAATCTACGAAGTCGGCCAGAGGATGGGGAGTGCGGTGGCCTTCGTCGGGGAAGGCTATAGTGGGCCTCCACACTCCCCAAGGTAACACACATCTAGTGCTGAACTCTCTCAGCCGCTGCTGTTTCTGTGCGTTTACTCCTGTCACCTGTTGATCAGTGAATCTGGAACCGGTAACACTAGTGTTGAGGCTCTCGACTGTCCAGTCACTCGGGGTTGCTTGTGTTGGCATATTTATTTTGTGTGTATTTTAAATGTAGAAGACATGATATATACATATGAAATGTAGAGCAGTATTTCTCCACTGGTGGGTCGTGGAGTGTGCCGTCTCAGAAACCGCAACAAACGTTTATTTTGTTTGTTCGCAATAAACGTAATGGTCTAGTTGCCGCCATGTTGGATTTCCGGTCAGCGAGTGTAGAGATAGACACTTCCGGTTTCACTTTACGCCGGTGCAGGAGATGCACAGATTATCTTTCACTCTTTCTCCTGTTGATTCTGTGGTTCAGCGATTAGTGAAATATCTTCCTTCATATAAAACACTCAAGTGTGTAATATAGATTTCCTGATTATGTTCTGATTGCTGATGGACTCAATGGCTCAAAAACTGCTTCTCTTTCTGAGTTTAACTCGACTGTTATTGTTCATGGTCATATCGTTGATCTGCTCGTTTCTCACGTCATGTTTTCATTCCTTCATGGACTCTTTTTTTCTGTGTAATTTAAACCAGATTTATCTAGTTTTAAAGTGTTTGGCTTATTCTTTAGTCTGTCTAGAAACTGCACATGATGTATTTCCACCGCCGTCGGTGTATGAATGAGTGGGTGAATGTGAGGCAATATGTAAAGCGCTTTGGTGGCCATGGGTCTGTGAAAGCGCTATATAAATGCAGTCCATTTACCATTTCTTCTGTCTGTAATCTGTTAGTCTCTTAAGGACTGTTCCCAGACAATCTGGTATTATCATGTATTCTTTTATTTTGTGTGTGTATTTGTATGTATTGCCAATCCTTCGCCAATGTTATTCGAGTATTAATAAAAAAATGAAACCCCAGAACAGTAGGTGGCGCTATGAACCTATAACCTTTGTTTGTTTGCTACTAGCCGCCAGTTAATGCATAAAAGAAACGCGGACGAACATCAAAATTCAATATGCACCCCGTCAGTGCTGTGTTCATTTACGGCCAGAGGACTGGCCAGGCGGTGGCCCTCAATGAAGGCCTTGATCTCATTGTGTCCTCACTGTCATGTCATCCACTCTTCTCTCTGTCTCTCAGATTCCTCTCCTGGATAACACTGGAGGGCCGCTCCTTCCCCCCTATGAGCGGCTCCACGAGGAGCCAGGCCAGAGAGGAGGCGGCCCAGGCAGCCGTGGCCGTCCTCATGTTTGAGGCTGAGTGGGAGAGGAGGACAGGCGCTCAGGTACACACACACACACAATGAAGGCCGCACTGGACCTCTACACTCCCCAAGGTCACACATCTAGCGAACTCTCTCAGCCGCTGCTGTTTCTGTGAGTTTACTACTGTAACCGGTTGATCATCAGTGCTGGGAATCTGGAACCGGTAACACTAGTGTTGAGGCTCTCGACTGCATTGACTCGGGTTTGCTTGTGTTGGCATGACATGTTTAGCCTCATTGTGCACTTTGTGTATATTTCAAATGTAGAAGACACGATATGTAAATATATGAGATGTAGAGCAGTATTTCTCCACTGGGTGGCAGAGTGTGCCGTCTCAGAAACCGCAAGAAACGTTTATTTTGTTTGTTTGTTTTTCACAATAAACGTAATGGTCGCTTTGGTGGCCATGGGTCTGTGAAAGCGCTATATAAATGCAGTCCATTTACCATTTCTTCTGTCTGTAATCTGTTAGTCTCTTAAGGACTGTTCCTCGGGTGCATGTGCAAACATTTCATCAACAACAAACCCTTTCCAATAAGGATCTGTAAAGCGTATTTGGATTTTATATCATTCTTTTAAATACAGAATCTGGAAAAAGGGACACTTCTTTATTTGCCTATAATTTAGGCCATTTACTGTCGTTCCAGACCAGCATGAAGAATGAAGATTTATATTCAGCCTCATTTCTGTCTTCATCTGTGTTTAACACACTAATTAAATGCTTTATTTTGGATTACAGATTAAATCTAAATCTTTGTTTTATTCATGCATTATTATATATTGTGTGATTTCCTTGAATTGATTTCAAATAAGCCCTGATGGTTCAGAAACACTGGCGAGATGCTGAAGAAACCTCTCTTATGATCAGCTGAGAAAGGCTGTGCTGCTTAATGAAGTGTGGAGACTGCCATACAGCTTCAGCTTTCAGGATTCACTGATTAACTACTATCTTTAGAAACATTAGAAATGCTGAAAAACATCCACTTCTCTTCGCTTTGTTTTAAATAATCTTAGGACAAACTTTTCTTCAAGTAGATTGTTAGCTGGACAAAAACTCATGAGCAAATGGGTGAGAGACTGGAAATGTTTTTTGCCAAAGGTTTCCCCCATAATGAGCCCAACATAGAGACTCAAACTGGTTTAAATAAAACACACACACACAGCCCAAAAGAGCCTGGAGCTGACGGGAGGAAACATTATATTACCATACCGCAGAGAGGAACATGACAGAGATAGAGAGCGGTCTGAGTGTCAGACACACACTGATTCACCACAAGAGCTTTTAAAGCTTCTGTCCTCCATTACAGCTGTGACCAATGAGCCTTCCGGCATTCTGATTGGAGGAGGAGAACGAGTGGGAGGAGCCTAGAGTAATCACCTCTCTCTCTCTCTCTCTCAAATGGGGAAGTTTCGTAAGCTATGTTCAGACTGCTACGAAACATGACTTTATCCAGATGTGTTTTTAAAAGTGAAAAACACATGAAATCTAATGTTTTCAACTGTTGAAGTGTGTTTGAAAGAGCAGCGCTTCAGATCCATGGGTATAAAATAAAGTCATTGCTGCTGTGCTGTTTGAAAACGTCTGGTGTTGAAGCTTCATTTCTCGTTAGTTCAAATAAATACCTAGGATTGTATTTGTTTTCTTCTAAGAGGGTCGAAAAATTAGCAGATCGAGATGTGTTTAAGGCCTTTCTGTGAGCAATAATGCTGTCTTTCAACAAAATACAAGAAACAAACTCTAGTTGTGTTTTCTTCCAGTTGCGCTCCATTTTTCTGGCTGTTCTCTTACAGTTTTTCTCAGTTGCTAAAACACTAAAACCCATTGGCTGAACAAAGTTCTCAGTTGCCTGAACTCATTGAGCTAATTGTGCAGTCTGCCGTCAATACCTTAAACCATTTCACATGGTCAAACACAATGTGCAGATCTCACTTAGACTTTTCAGCAAAACTCCAAACACATTCTCATTCTCTAAACACATTCTGCACTGTAATGCACGTCATCCACACCGGTAAACACAAGAGACAATCAAATACAAATAGAGAACACACGTCATTGAACAACCACTCAAAACTGATTTAACCCGTTTCAAATGATGACAACCAATGTTCCCTCTAATTATTTACTGTGCTGAGCAAATACAAAAAAAAATTGAGCAATTTCATCAAAAAATGTGTATTGTCACAAAAAGAGCATGTTACCACTACCTAATGAACTATAGTTTCTGAGAATATTAGTCAATTTTATTAACGGTTCAACACATTTTACAGTATAGTAAAAATAAATGTTCAATATTTTTAACCAAACACATTTTATTAAACCAGATTGGATTAAAGAGATATATAAACAGTTTTAGTGTAGCAGTGCTTCATTGCTCTCTCGACGGGCCGTGGAGAAGCGCCCTTAGGACCTGTATAAGGAAATTACGCCCCAGCTGACGTCACACACACACACACAAAAAAAAAACTTTCCGAAACTTGACAAACCGGAAGGACAATTTTTGGCACAGAAATACTCCTTCAAACGTACAATTACATTTTTTAAACTTTGTCCATGTTTAGCATGGGAATCCAACTCTTTAACAGTGTAAAAAACTCAGTATGCATGAGATAGCTTTCACCCCCCCTTTAACACCTGTCCAGTGGTTATAGAGCTTGTCCAGACTGATAGACCCGTCTGCTCGTGTCGACCGGTTCTCATTAGCTGATCCGAGTGGGCGGTCTGAAGTCGTTACGTGAGTTTGTCTTGATACGGTTCATGAGACTGAATCCGCGTTCACAGTCTGCACTAGACGCTTGGCATGTCCCGCACATGTCAGTTAACTGTGCAAGCTCCACAAACTCCTGAGCTTTTAGTGTCCAGGTTAGCCTTTCAGCGATGCTTTCGGTGGCGTCATCATCTCTTTACTTTAGAAAAGCGTGGAACTTCTCGGTCAGTCTGGTTACATCGTTTGTGCCATGATCTAAATCGAGTGTTGAATGCAGTGTTTCTAGGCTAAAAGCAGACCATTCTTTAAGCTTACCTTCAGGAAATCGTGCATCAACATGGTCACAAACTTTGCGGACAAACAGAATAATGTCGGCTGTATTTATCGCACTGTCATGTTTCCCCAACAGCTCGTTCACACACGGGTGCTCCAATGAACATGCTGAGATCGAAGTTTTTCCCTCTTACAGGGGTGCAAACACATGTATGGTCAAAAAAGAGAGAGGTAATCGAAGCCCTCGTCTCGCGGCAAATATCCAGATACTACATTGCCTCCATCGGTTGCGGTTCTATTTCTAGCATGTGGTTTCGGCGCGGCTCGAGAAGTGTGTGTGTCACGCAGGCACTCTGCTCTAACACAAGCTCTAACCAGTTAACATAAGAGCCGACATAAAAACGGACACTCCACGCCACGCAGAGAGAAATGTGATGCAGTGGCAGATCCAGGACAGATCCAGAGTGAGACAGAAACACTAGTGGTTAACGCTTGTGCACATACTGCTGGTTTGGCGCGCAGTGTTCTGATTCGCTTATTTCCTATTTAGTTATTGGTGGACGCAATCCAGAATTACTGTTGGTTAAATTATAATCAGATATAATATATATAGATATAAATTTTAATCTCCGAGAACAGTAATTGCAGCTCTGTACTTGGGATCAGATAGTTTTTTAAGACGGTATTTGGCAATCGGGTCGTCGTTGTCTGCTTCTTTTGCACAGTACACCGTTAACAGACTGTAATTCTGCAAAAATGCATTAACAGCTTGGTAACGCGACAGCCAGCGAACCTCATTCAGCGGTGTGAAAGACAGGGAATCCACTTCTAAAACTTTTGCCAACTCGTCGAGTTTGCTTTTCTTCACAGAAGATCTACTGAAGAGTGAATATACTGTTCTTAAAAGTGTTTCCACTTCTTTCATCAACAGCATGC
The DNA here is from genome assembly GCF_964197995.2 of Scardinius erythrophthalmus. NCBI lineage: Eukaryota > Metazoa > Chordata > Actinopteri > Cypriniformes > Leuciscidae > Scardinius > Scardinius erythrophthalmus. The sequence goes on from NC_138244.1 coordinate 617,271, forward strand.
CTTTCCATGCATCATCCATTCCCAAATCCTCTCGATGAGCAACGCAGTGTTGTTCTGTATTTGCCGTCTCAGTATTGCAGTGACTCCATTATGTCTGCCTAACATGACAGAAGCGCCGTCAGACGTTAACATGGCCGTTTTCTGCAGATCAAGTCCATGATCAGTGTAGAGCTTTATTATTGCATCGGCAATATCCTGGGCGCTGCATCGTGCCAGCTGAATGATCCCGGCAAACACAGTTGTGTATGTGAATTGATTTTGTTCTCTAAACTTAATGTAAAGAACTAGCATTTTATGCACTGTAATGTCTGTGCTTTCGTCGACTATCAGCGTGTGAACATTGGCATTTCTTACATCTTCCATAGTCTCAGCTTGTACAACTGCATTAATTGACTCCACAAATTCAAATAAGTATTTCTCCAGATGATTATGCATTTCTTGAACAGATAGCATCGACGTGTTCATTTTAATGGCAAGTAGCACGTTATTGATCAATATTTTGATTTGTTCAGGGTTTACCTTGCTCTTATTGGCGAAGTCGAAACGTTTTTCTCTAGATTATCTCGACTCCGAGAAGCTGGTTAATCGCAGTTCCATGCTTTCTATTGTACAATGCTTTCACAGCATCAATGTGACATTGAGTTAAGTGGCGTTTTAGGTAGTCCAGTTTCCACTCTGTCCACGTTTTCCCGGTGGAAAACTCTCCTTTGATTTTAGCTTCACAATCCCATTAGCTCCGTAACTAAATATTTCAGACAATTTGAAAAAATTTATCCGTTTGAACTATTTCATGCATTCTTGTTTGAAAGTCAAACAAACCTTTTCTTTTAGGCTGTTGCAGAGATGTTTCATCTTTTCGTTTTGCCATTACCGAGTGGATGCACGTCGTCTGCGTGGTCTGAACTTGTGCAGCGCAGGACCTTCAATTAGTCTGCGCGTCCGCACAGCTTAAAGGAACATTGGACAACCAATATAAGCCAGTTCAGAGAGCAAACAGGTTGTTGAAGGTGGGAAGGAGAAAGTCTGAGAATGGATAGAAGAAACAATATGAGAGGATGAGTGCGTATGCGAGGAGGAGGAGGAGGAAGAAGAGGAAGACAAAGAGTGGAAATTTCTGATGAAATTCGAGCAACAGTCATAGACCATGCTCTTGTCCATGGACTGACAGTGAGGGAAACAGGACTTCGAGTGCAACCCAATTTGAGCCGATTTTCTGTGTCCTCCATAGTAAGGACATTCAGAGAAGAGAACCGGTACAGTATACTACTGTATTTTTGTAATTGCAAATTTACTGTACTACACTATATGCAACTGTTTCAATAGACATTTGTACAGTAAATCACCATGTACAGTACTGCATGAATTTTTCTAATAACTGCACATCTACTTTTTGTAGAATTGCAAGGCTGCCACATGCAGGTGGAAGGACAGCTGTATTCCCTCGGGAGCAAGAGGCCGTTATAGTTTATTATTTGTTTATTATTTAGATCCCCATTAGCTACTCCTCAATGCAGCAGCTATTCTTCCTGGGGTCTTAACAATTTTTACCAAAATATTAACATCAAAGCTGTACAACAATGAAGACAAAATACAGAAGTGCACACAACATCATCTAAGTCATCTAACTCACACACACACACACACACACACTGCACAACACATAAACACTAACCATAACAACATAACAATATAACAATATAAGCTCTTCTATGTACAAAATATTACCAATCTCTGGTTATAATATAAAATATAAAAATCACATTTCAGTTACCATAGCTCATTATACAGTCATTATTAATGACATAATTACAGTTACTCCAAAGTAAATAAATACAGTCTCAATCTTTTGGAAAAACTAACATTGTGACTCTCTGAGACCAAAAACAACGGGAGCGAATTCCATGCCACCATTGCTCTATAACACGATGTTCTTTGAAATTGATTTGTTCGACAGGCAGGTAACAAGAAACGCCCTTCACTTGACTGGCGAGTGGAATAAGTATGAACGTCACTGAAGAAAGTCAATCTTTTATAAATAATTTCAGGTGCTTTTGTAATAATTATATTTTTAAAATTGACCGTGTCCTCCATCGTAACAGGGTGCGAATGAAACAAGTATACAGAGTACCTTTGAGCGCAACTCCCCAAGGGTGAAAGAACTGCGAGCTCAGCATGTGCAAGTGTACATTCAGAAACATTTACTGTAATCCAGATTGTCTACAGTACTAACACACACTATGTGAATGACATTACTCTTCAGTACATACAATGTATGTGAATCAGAAGTGCATACAGTAGGCCTAATTGTACTCTACAGTACATCACTGTCTCTGTACGACTTACAAAATTCTAAATACAGTATATTGTATTTCTACACAGAAACAATATTTGACATGGTATCCTTGGACAGACCCCATGAGTTCATCTTTGTCAATAGGCTTCAATCTAACAAGGAGAAGGAGAGGCCGAAACATGACTGGACGTTGTTGAAGTCCCTGGTCATCGAGGTGGCAATGTCACAATCTGTGCTGCTATCAGCAACCATGGTGTTCTACATGTTCCACTCGGGCCATATAACACCAGCACCTTCTAAGATTTATGGCCAATCTAAGAGTTATTTTATTTGAGCAGCAGGGTCAAGAGCTAAATGAGAATCCCATTCCCACCTATGTGAGAGTGTGGGACAGTGTCAGTTTCCGGGTCAGGGAATGGTTTAACATCAATGGGCAGTTTGTGAACTTGTACCTCCCTCCATACTCTCCTTTCCTGAATCCGATCGAGTTTTTCTCCTCTTGGAGATGGAAAGTTTGATAGACGACCCTACACCAGAGTAAATCTGCTGCAAGCCATGGATCTAGCCTGTGGTGATATTGGTGAGGAGTCATGTCAGGGCTGGAGACGGCACACAAGAGGCTTCTTCCCCCGCTGCCTCAGGAGGGACAATATGATGTTGACGAAGTGCTCTGGCCTGACCCAGCCAAAGACAAGACACTTTACTCCTTTCATTTGTGTCCCTTTAGTATCGTATACTGTAGTACAGTGCATTGCTGTAGACTGTACAATGAACAAATTGAAACAATGACTGTAAAATTAAAAATATGAAATTTGTTTTGAGATTAATAATTTAGTTCTCCCTGAGAACATGTTTTGAACAATGTGTTTTCTGCTATTTGGTGTATTGTTTACTGACTGCTTGATAGTGTATCTCATTGATCACTTTGTCTATGATTTGAGAGCAGTGTTTGATTTTGAACACAGGTAAAACTGTTTTGAGGTGAAAGTTTAATTTTGCAAGAGGAGTCAGAGGTTCTGTGAATAGTGCTTGAGGATGAGGTTTAGTGTTTAATGTTTTCAGAAAATGGAGCAAGGTTTCAGAAATTGAGTCAGAGGTTCTGTGAATAGTGCTTGAGGATGAGGTTTAGTGTTTAATGTTTTCAGAAAATGGAGCAAGGTTTCAGAAATTGAGAAGAACTGCAAGGGCCGAGTGTGCTCGTTGTACCACGGCGTTGGACTATTTTCTTTAATCTTCGTTAAGCACAACGAGCAACTGTGTCTAAAGTGCTGGAAAAGAGAGTCAGTAGTTTCTGTCGCAATATCGAGTTCTTCTAAGCTATCTGGGATGCTGATAAAAATAAGGTATTTTAACATGTTGCAAGCGTCCCTGGGTTCGGGGTCAGTTGCAGCATCTGGCTTCTACCATTCAAATAAATACTGTGAACGATGTGTCATATGTAATCATCTTTAAATGTTTTGGGTAATTAGCAGACAGATGCAAGTTTAATATATTCATATTTGGTTGGTCTAGTCCAGATAGTCTCTGAGTAACTGAGAGAAGTGTTGCAACTGTCCCCGGTCTCCCCTAATAATCAAATAATTCCCAGCGATCGTCGCATATTATTTTTGCTTGAAATGCCCATCCCTACAAAATACGAATGTCTTAAAGGTCCCGTTCTTCGTGATCCCATGTTTCAAACTTTAGTTAGTGTGTAATGTTGTTGTTGGGGTATAAATAATATCTGTAAAATTATAAAGCTCAAAGTTCAATGCCAAGCGAGATTATTTAACAGAAGTCGCCTACATCGAACGGCTCGTTTGGACTACATCCCTCTACTTTCTTATTTAATGACGTCACTAGAACCGTTTTTTGACTAAGCTCCGCCCACAGGAATGCTCCCGCAACTCTACCGAAATTCGTTTATGTACTTGCGCACTTCTTATAACTTACTGTTTACTCAGCTCTTACGGTGATTTTCTGAAGCAAAACTGACGCTTCATCTTTTGTGTGATGTACAATAAACTTTATTAAACTCATCAGTACATGTTTGATCATCATTCGGACCTGGTCCGAAACAGCAGACTTGTAGGCTATCCATTTCCTTGAACCCATTGTGCGAGTTCACTTTAATACCGCGTGCTTTATATACATGTTGCTGCTGATTGGACTGCAGTTCTGACACACCCACCAAACAAGAGAAGACGCATCTCTAACCCCGTTGCACACCGGCGCACGCCGCCTCCAGGAAACATGACGGTCAACCTGGAAACCGCAGCAAAACGTGGCGCACCGTTTTAAACTTGAACATGCCCCTGATGACGACACAGCTGTTCCACGATTGGCTGATGACGACACAGCTGTTCCACGATTGGCTGATGACGACAGAGCTGTTCCACGATTGGCTGATGACGACACAGCTGTTCCACGATTGGCTGATGACGACACAGCTGTTCCACGATTGGCTGATGACGACACAGCTGTTCCACGATTGGCTGATGACGACACAGCTGTTCCACGATTGGCTGATGACGACAGAGCTGTTCCACGATTGGCTGATGACGACACAGCTGTTCCACGATTGGCTGATGACGACACAGCTGTTCCACGATTGGCTGATGACGACAGAGCTGTTCCACGATTGGCTGATGACGACACAGCTGTTCCACGATTGGCTAATGACGACAGAGCTGGTCCACGATTGGCTGATGACGACACAGCTGTTCCACGATTGGCTGATGACGACAGAGCTGTTCCACGATTGGCTGATGACGACACAGCTGTTCCACGATTGGCTGATGACGACAGAGCTGTTCCACGATTGGCTGATGACGACACAGCTGTTCCACGATTGGCTGATGACGACAGAGCAGTTCCACGATTGGCTGATGACGACACAGCTGTTCCACGATTGGCTGATGACGACAGAGCTGTTCCACGATTGGCTGATGACGACAGAGCTGTTCCACGATTGGCTGATGACGACAGCTGTTCCACGATTGGCTGATGACGACAGAGCTGTTCCACGATTGGCTGATGACGACACAGCTGTTCCACGATTGGCTGATGACGACACAGCTGTTCCACGATTGGCTGATGACGACACAGCTGTTCCACGATTGGCCGGATTCACCGCATGACAGCGATCACGTGTTTCGTGTTTATTCAAACACCTTTAGTTCCTCTAAAGCTCACAAATCAGTTTTTTATAACAGTAAACACTATTTTCATGTAGTTGCGATGTTATATTGTGTCATGTGTATCAAATAAAAACTGATTAAAAACGTAGACTCCACTTCATTGATAGTAGCTTATGTTGAACTTTATTCTTGTTCAAACAGACGCTGTATGAAGCATAAAGTATTGAATGAAAATGTCTCTGAAACATCTGTGTATTATTTGGCAAATATTGCATTTAATTCACTTCAGCTGTGGTAAAGTATGAAAACACCACGTGAGCGGTCACCACGGGAACCAGAGAGAGTCCGACTTCACGTCTCCGTCTGCGGCTCCTCCCGCCGGCACGCGGATACTCTCGCCGATCGGTTACATCCAGCCGCAGCCGATGTCCAACACACCCACAATATACGGATTGGCCGTACACATGAAAACACACTATATAAAACGTTTTCAGATTTATCCACTCTGGGACCCAGTTTAAAAAAATAGCGGTGTCAGTCTCCCAAAACGCCGGATCCGTCTGGACGAAGCGCCGATACAGAATGTTTACGTGTACAGCTTAACGCGTGCGGACAGGGCCTACGTGTTTGTGTTAGACTCTATATGCTGTTTGAAGGACACATTTTCTTCTAAAAGCAAACAGAGATATTTATAGACTGATACTCGGTCAATTACTTTCTCATCTAGTGTAACAGTTCGACAAGCATCTTCTGCTTTCCTTGATTTAGAAAAGTCGTGATTTAAGTCATTTATATAAAAAAAAGTTGTTATCAGTTTTCTAAGTTGTTTGATGGATTCGTAAAAGGCGCGAGGGAAAAATAAATAAAGAGCGCACAGATGGCACGCTAACAGGCTAGTGAATTACTAGCGTGTTGTGCTAGCAATAACGATTTAGATTGAAGCTAGTGATGTCAGGTTAATGTGTGATGTTGAGTAAGTTATATTTAGCAGTTTAAACAACAAGGAATGATAGTAAACAATGATTCAAAACAGGAAGATATACGAAGCTTTCAGACGCACCCCAAAGCAAACAGCAGCAGGAGCAACGAGGCAGACCCAATAGATTGTGGCGCATACATTTGTACAAAAACTATATATTATATCTGACTTAAGGTGATCTCCCATCTCCATTACTCAGATTGGCCTTGCCCCTTCCAGTAAGTCACTAGCACTGCTTTATCCACCGTGGGCTCAGGAATAATTGGATCTTCTCTTATTACCACCCAGCATTACCAGACATGACTCCCAAGTTTATCTTTATATGAATGTTTATTAGCAGCCGGCAGAAAGTCAGTTCAGCCACAGCAAACAGACTCAAACAATTACACATTTATGAGTTAAGAAATTCATTTCACTTCCAAATTCTAGACAACTAAATCATAAGACCAACTAGTTTTAGCATACATTTGTTCTATTTTCCTCTTTGGCTGCACAGTCCATTTAGGCATTTCAGGTGGCATGTAACTTTTAAGAATATTAAAGAAGGAATTGATCAAACTAATAAGAGGATTTCAATATTCCTTACATATTCTCATTACCACTCTTTTAAAGAAAATACTTTAATCTCCACAATTTTTCAAAAATCATTCCAAACCCATATGGCCTTCACATTCACTGTTCAAACTGCAGCATGTTTGCATAATGAAATATTATACCTAATGTACTTTTGTGTTGCACTGAAGAAAGAGAGTCATACAGGTTTAGATTGTATTATTCTAAACTAAATTGTGTCCAGTGCAAATCTTAAAGAAAAAAGTTAAGAACTAATTACATTTATTCATTGAGCAGATGCTTTTATTCAAAGCGACTCAGAAATGTGGAACATCACAAGCAATGTCATAATTCAACAACAGTCATATTACACAAGTAAGCAATAAGGTACTCGAGGCTGTGCTGTATCGGGAATAAGTCACGGCTGAAGGGCGTTGTTAGGCTCGACGCGAAGCGGAGTAATCCCTTCAGCCGTGACTTATTCACGATACAGCACTTGCCTCGAGTACCTTATTGCTTTTATAAAACCGTTACCACATAATATTAAAGTAAAAAAGATGTATTAGTGCAACTTTCATGAAGTTGAATCCATAAAAGCATTCCTTCCGCTAATAAAAAATATATTCCCTGACCGTGAACAACAACGTTCCAATGTGTAATATATGCATGAAAGCTCAAATAAAAACAACAAACCGTTCTCAAACTTTGTCTCATTCTTTTTCACAGGGCGCAGTGATAAATAGAGCCGTAGGGTGAAGCGGTCATAGCCGTGTTTTATCCTGAATAAAGCACAGCTATTGACCAATCAGAATCAAGGATTGGAACTAACCCTTTTATAATGCCAAGTATAAGATGGATCATTACACAAGCTTTTTTAAATAAACAAATAAGAGTTTAATGCATTTAATACATACATATTAAGTGCTTTCGTTTATGATTGTGAATTAGTTGTGTTTTTTTGCTGCCTTCACGTGGTATTGGAAATAATCACAAATACTAGTTTCCTAGATAAGAAATTGGACATGAACAGCCTCAAGCTAAAATGTGAACGCGATGAGCGAGTAATGATTGAAAGTTGTGATGGCCTCAGCAGAAGTGCTGGAGTTTCAGCTTATTATATCAGACAGGAACAGAATAGTGATGATCCACCAGGTGATGATTTTTCAGGGACCAGAAATAAGTGGGAGGAAACCAGAAGGACTTCTGGAGTGATACTGGAAGCAGTAAGAAGCAGGGAAGCAGACACACTCTGTCAGTTCAAAGCCAGATTAAAGACACATCTCTTTGACCTAGCTTTCACATAATACATTATAGACTTCTATAATTTAATGTTAGGCTGCATAGATTAGGTCAGCCGGAACCGGGAACACTTCCCATAAATCCTGATGTACTCGTTACATCATGAGAAGAATGGCATCTACGCTAATTTTAGTGTCTGTGTTTATCCCGAGGTTTTCCTGCAGCCTGCCGGATCCAGGCCGTATCCAGATCTGATGAAGGATCTTCCCATGGACCCGATGACAACGCAGTGCTGAAGTGCCAACTAGTCTCTCCCTATGGAGGATCCCACTACCACTCTACAGATAAGGCGTTGTCGGGAAAATTCGTCTCGCGTTCCTACCCCAAAGCAACAAATAAAATAAAATTCTTTATCAAAATTTATAAGGAAAGACAAGTATTTTGTTTAGGCTTGGCTTGTAGGGAATTCCAAACCCGCGTATATTCAAACGCCCGTTCTAAATGCTCATGTGAGCGCCATCAGCGTTTCTCACAGGTTCGCGTTTAAAGTCTGTGTAGAGAGAATGGTGTCGTCTTAGCGGCCCCTAATTTAATAACAAATGATCGTTGCGACGGAAGCAAATCAATCAAAACTAACTTTAGATGGAAATAACTTAACTCTGCTGTAAAGCCGAAACAATCTCTGTTACCTTAAATTATACGCTTATCTCTGTAAAGCTGCTTTGGGACAATCTACATTGTTAAAAGCGCTATATAAATGATGACTTGACTTGACTTAAGAGAAATAAGTTAGTTATGATCAGCAGTGTAAGTGAAATAGCTGTGTAAGAGTTTTAGCATCCATAAAGCTGGCAAACTACAACAGTTACTGACTAATCTTATACAGCACAAGTGCTAATGTTCCAGTGCACTATCATCAGCCAATAAACATGAGCTCATATCAAAAGACCATCGAAAGGGGTTTGAGTGATTGATCATTAAAATCTTAACCGATCACAAAGATCTATTTAATGCTCCCCGTGTTATATTTCAATAACAATGCATTGTGGACATCCGAACACATGGTCAAAAGTCCCTTCATCAAATATATGAAGAAAGTAAGTATTAAGACCTACCTTTCATATAAATCCTGACAGAGGAAACACATGACGGACGAGCGACAGGCGAGTAATCAGGAGATGCAGGTGAATGGAAAAAAGACAGAAACAGTAGATCAAAGTCATTTCTTCCTTTTTACATTAAATCTTTCTAAATTTCAACTTAAGAGTAAAACTTAGTCAGCTGAGCTTGGCTACTTTGCACAATTCAATAAAAACTAGCTCAAACAATCCACCGAAAGCAACATCATGCCAATACTAGCTGAAAAACCAGTACAGCTTATGCAATTCACTTTTATATCTTTGCTGTGGTGCATCATGGGAGGTGGGAGACACCAACTGACTGACTGACTTGCTACTTGAAGGCAAAAGAGCTGATGGTGAATGGAGAGGGTTGAAGTAGTTTGTGTGAAGACTTCCTTGATGTGATTGGTGAAGGCTGATGACGAGGTGGATACTGGAGCGTGGGACTGCCACAACGACTGTGCCCACTGTATCGCTCGCCCGGAGAGAAGAGGAGGAATCATCAAGGCCACGGTCCGTGGGGGAGAGATGTGGTTGCGTTTCATAGTAGAGGGACTGAAGGAGAAACCCACTGCAATCCTCCGCCTCGCCGGTCTGATGTGGAAGTAAATAGGGTTTATTTACAGAGCGTGAGCAGAACACAACAGGTGAAGGATGGTTTGCTGAATGAGACGTAGAACTTCACCTCATTTTCAGTTGCGTTACAGTCAGCTGAGGAACGGATACACAAAGAAGATCCGAAGACAGTGACGACGATCAGGAACAGGAGTTGATTTAAAAATCTGGCTTTCCCCTGTTGTTTAATTTCATGGAAACAGACACCAGTGATTTTGCCAAGAGATCTCTTATTTATTTATAAGAGCTTGGCATCGATGTCTGTCAGCTGGAGACATAGGAGAGACAATGGACTGATCTAAGGTCTTGATTCAGCTTCTCAGCCATCTTCTCTGATCTTTCGGACAACAGGCTTGGTTTTTATACGGTGACCATAAAAAAACTAAATCTCCATAGGAACACATGCTTTCAGCAGAAGAACATATGGTTTCCATTAATGTTGGAATGTATATCCCCTGCATGTACATTACAGTCTTTCCAGCACACACTCAAAGTCCAAAGTCTTTCCCACATCTGCACAAAATACAATGAGTACAAATGATTATGAATGTATATAAAAAGTATATAAAAAGATACTACTGATTATGAATATTAATAAAAAGTAATAATAATACTAAAAACAACAGTAAATGATGAAATTTGAGTCTTCACAGGATTGCTGGGTAACTCTGGTGAGAGTTCAGGAAGAGTCTGTGTAGCGTGACGACAGTGAACTGAAGGGAGAGCAGGCTTGATATAGTGAGGCTGATGAGGCTGAACAAGGGAAGGTGATGATGATGATGATGATGGTGGTGATGATGATGATGATGGTGATGATGATGATGATGATGGTGATGATGTTGATGGTGTTGGAGTGGATGGTGTGAGTGACTCCGTGACAATAATATCAACATTTGTCCATTTGGCCCACAATTTGACCGTATCAATTTTTGGTAATGGACTTCTCACATTTATTTCACGTTTATGAAACCAATACCTGATCTCTTCAGGTCTTCAGAAAATCTGCAGGAGTTATATGTTATATTCTCACATATTTCATAACAGCTGTCAATGTTACACACTCTTTCAGTTTTGAAAGACATTTTTTTATTATAATGGACCACTGGAGTATATTGTTAATTTTTTATATGGCAAATTCATATGCAACAATTATGCAAACGGTATTCCATCTAATCCCCACTTTATAAATTTAACTATACTCCATTTCTTAAAGCTCTTTTTATTTGAAGAATAAAAAATCCTAAGATTCCTTAAATATTCCAAAAGAAATCCATGTATTTAGAAGATTTGCTAGTCAATGTTAGAGCATGTTAGTGAATTGCAGTGTCTGTGTCCTTGTCATGTCATTATAAATAACTTTTAAGGTTTCTTTTATTAAGTAATTTGTAACTATTCTTAATTTGTGGTAAGATGTGTCAATTATGTAGAAATGATGTATTATTTTATTTTGTGTGTGTATTTGTATGTATTGCCAATCCTTTGCTTTTACATCTACCAAATGTTTTTGTTATTCAAGGATTAATTAAAAATTCAACTCCAGCACAGTAGGTGGCGCTACTAAGGGCTACAACCTTTGTTTGTTTGCTAATCATCAGTAATCGCATAAAAGCAGAAGAAATGTGGACAAACGCAAAATGGATCAACAGCAGCAGCACCACCCCGAGCATCCCGTCAGCGCTGTGTTCACCGTCGGCCAGAGGACGGGCAAGGAGGTGGCCTTCGTTAAAGAAGGCTAAACCGGGCCACCGCACTGCCCAAGGTAACGTTAACACATCTAGTGAGGAACTCTCTCAGCCGCTGCTGTTTCTGTGAGTTTACTACTGTTATTACATCAGTGCAGTGAATCTTGAACCGGTAACACTAGTGTTGAGGCTCTCGACTGCATTGTCCAGCCACTCGGGTTTGCTTGTGTTGGCATGACATGTTTAGCCTCAGATTGTGTATATTTGAAATGTAGAAGACATGATATATACAGACATAAAGACATGATGCTCTCCACTGGTGGGTCGTGGAGTGTGCCGTCTCAGAAACCGCAACAAACGTTTATTTTGTTTGTTCGCAATAAACGTAATGGTCTAGTTGCCGTCATGTTGGATTTCCGGTCAGCGAGTGTAGGGATAGACACTTCCGGTTTCACTTTACGCCGGTGCAGGAGATGCCCAGATTATCTTTCACTCTTTCTCCTGTTGATTCTGTGGTTCAGCGATTAGTGAAATATCTTCCTTCATATAAAACACTCAAGTGTGTAATATAGATTTCCTGATTATGTTCTGATTGCTGATGGACTCAATGGCTCAAAAACTGCTTCTCTTTCTGAGTGTAACTCGACTGTTATTGTTCATGGTCATATCGTTGATCTGCTCGTTTCTCATGTTTTCATTCCTTCATGGACTCTTTTTTTCTGTGTAATTTAAACCAGATTTATCTAGTTTTAAAGTGTTTGGTTTATTCTTTAGTCTGTCTAGAAACTGCACATGATGTATTTCCACCGCCGTCGGTGTATGAATGAGTGAATGAGGGGGTGAATGTGAGGCAATATGTAAAGCGCTCTGGTGGCCATGGGTCTGTGAAAGCGCTATATAAATGCAGTCCATTTACCATTTCTTCTGTCTGTAATCTGTTAGTCTCTTAAGGACTGTTCCCAGACAATCTGGTATTATCATGTATTCTTTTATTTTGTGTGTATATTTGTATGTATTGCCAATCCTTCGCCAATGTTATTCGAGTATTAATAAAAAAATGAAACCCCAGAACAGTAGGTGGCGCTATGAACCTATAACCTTTGTTTGTTTGCTACTAGCCGCCAGTTAATGCATAAAAGAAACGCGGACGAACATCAAAATTCAATATGCACCCCGTCAGTGCTGTGTTCATTTACGGCCAGAGGACTGGCCAGGCGGTGGCCCTCAATGAAGGCCTTGATCTCATTGTGTCCTCACTGTCATGTCATCCACTCTTCTCTCTGTCTCTCAGATTCCTCTCCTGGATAACACTGGAGGGCCGCTCCTTCCCCCCTATGAGCGGCTCCACGAGGAGCCAGGCCAGAGAGGAGGCGGCCCAGGCAGCCGTGGCCGTCCTCATGTTTGAGGCTGAGTGGGAGAGGAGGACAGGCGCTCAGGTACACACACACACACAATGAAGGCCAAACTGGACCTCTACACTCCCCAAGGGAACACATCTAGCGAACTCTCTCAGCCGCTGCTGTTTCTGTGAGTTTACTACTGTAACCGGTTGATCATCAGTGCTGGGAATCTGGAACCGGTAACACTAGTGTTGAGGCTCTCGACTGCATTGACTCGGGTTTGCTTGTGTTGGCATGACATGTTTAGCCTCATTGTGCACCTTGTGTATATTTCAAATGTAGAAGACACGATATGTAAATATATGAGATGTAGAGCAGTATTTCTCCACTGGGTGGCAGACTGTGCCGTCTCAGAAACCGCAAGAAACGTTTATTTTGTTTGTTTGTTTTTCACAATAAACGTAATGGTCGCTTTGGTGGCCATGGGTCTGTGAAAGCGCTATATAAATGCAGTCCATTTACCATTTCTTCTGTCTGTAATCTGTTAGTCTCTTAAGGACTGTTCCTCGGGTGCATGTGCAAACATTTCATGAACAACAAACCCTTTCCAATAAGGATCTGTAAAGCGTATTTGGATTTTATATCATTCTTTTAAATACAGAATCTGGAAAAAGGGACACTTCTTTATTTGCCTGTAATTTAGGCCATTTACTGTCGTTCCAGACCAGCATGAAGAATGAAGATTTATATTCAGCCTCATTTGTCTTCATCTGTGTTTAGCACACAAATTAATGCTTTATTTAGGATTACAGATTAAATATAAAACATTGTTTTATTCATGCATTATTATATATTGTGTCATTTCCTTGAATTGATTTCAAATAAGCCCTGATGGTTCAGAAACACTGGCGAGATGCTGAAGAAACCTCTCTTATGATCAGCTGAGAAAGGCTGTGCTGCTTAATGAAGTGTGGAGACTGCCATACAGCTTCAGCTTTCAGGATTCACTGATTAACTACTATCTTTAGAAACATTAGAAATGATGAAAAACATCCATTTCTCTTCGCTTTGTTTTAAAAAGTCTGAGGACAAACTTTTCTTCATGTAGATTGTTAGCTGGACAAAAACTCATGAGCAAATGGGTGAGAGACTGGAAATGTTTTTTGTCAAAGGTTTCCCCCATAATGAGCCCAACATAGAGACTCAAACCGGTTACACACACACACACACACACACACACACACACACACACACACACACACACACACACACACACAAAAAGAGCCTGGAGCTGACAGGAGGAAACATTATATTACCATACCGCAGAGAGGAACATGACAGAGATAGAGAGCGGTCTGAGTGTCAGACACACACTGATTCACCACAAGAGCTTTTAAAGCTTCTGTCCTCCATTACAGCTGTGACCAATGAGTCTTCCAGCATTCTGATTGGAGGAGGAGAACGAGTGGGAGGAGCCTAGAGTAATCGGCTTCTCTCTAGCTCTGGGTTAAAGTTCAGCGAAATGTGGAAGTTTCGTAAGCTATGCTCAGACTGCTACGAAACATGACTTTATCCAGATGTGTTTTTAAATGTGAAAAACACATGAAATCTAATGTTTTCAACTGTTGAAGTGTGTTTGAAAGAGCAGCGCTTCAGATCCATGGGTATAAAATAAAGTCATTACTGCTGTGCTGTTTGAAAACGTCTGGTGTTGAAGCTTCATTTCTCGTTAGTTCAAACAAATACCAAGGGTTGTATTTGTTTTCTTCTAAGAGCGTCGAAAAATAAGCAGATCGAGACGTTTTTAAGGCCTTTCTGTCAGCAATAATGCTGTCTTTCAACAAAATACAAGAAACAAACTCTAGTTGTGTTTTCTTCCAGTTGTGCTCCATTTTTCTGGCTGTTCTCTTACAGTTTTTCTCAGTTGCTAAAACATTAAAACCCATTGGTGTTGTGTAATTACATAAAAATAAATGAGAGCACACCGAGTAGCGAACAGGTCTCTTTACTTTTTCATTTCTCAACTCCCTCTCCTTACATTCCTCCTTCTCATGTCTCGAACAATATCTCCATCTAGTGGACATTTATCAACTAGCAATGTAATAAGAGAACACAACATCTCCCCTTGACTTAATTTGTTTTCATCTGCAGTTACAATGAACATTGCTAAACACTGTATTCAATGGTTTTGTTTTCTTACCAGATTTCTTTACTTATATTAGAAACACAGAACAATGTCTAACAATTTCTCTTGACAAAACACAAAGCATGAATAGTTATATGAACATTCTTTCAGTTCAAATCACAACTGTCCTGAACTAAACTTCTGGGTTTTTCTTTTCCTTCTTTGCCTACTTTAGCAGTTTATGTTACATAGCCTTTCAACCACACTGGCTTCCTTCTACAACGTCCCTCCAATTGGTTGTCATCACTTTCAGGCGATGCAGCAGGAGTTGATTGTTCAGGAACCGGAGCGAATTCTGAGTGCAGTGGTGCCAAATGAGATACGTCCCAAGTTCGTCCATCTCTCAGTTCAAAACTGTGTTCCCTTCCTTCTAACAATCTGCATAGGGTTGCTGAATTTTGATTTCGCTTTTCTCACATGCACAGGTTTTCTCACCCGTACAAAGTCGCCTTCCTTGAGCCCCGGAGTCTTTGCTTTGCGCTTTGTATCCAGGTATACTTTAATTTTTCCCCTAGTTTCGCATCACCTTTGTTTTCAGCTTTTTTATAGCAGGATTCACATTGCACTTTGGAAGAATTGTCCATTTTGTTGTCATTTTCCTTCCAAACCTCAGCTCAAAAGGAGACATTCCTGACGTGGCGTGAGGTGTAGCTCGGTAAGTCTGAACGATGTCCAAGTGGCTCTCTCCCTTTCTGCAGTCAGAATCGCCTCCTTCAGTACCTTATTCCAGCGCTCCACAGCTCCGTTTCCTTCCGGGTGATATGTAGAAGTACGGATGTGCTTTACATCTCTTTCTTGAAGAAATAGTTTGAACTCTGTTGACACGAACTGAGGCCCATTGTCAGTAACAATCTCCAGAGGATTCCCTTTTTGGCCAAACACTAACCTCAAGAAACAATTAATGGTAGATGCAGTCACATGAGGCGCAAAAGCTACCTCTGGCCATTGTGAATGATAGTCAATCAATGTGATAGCGTATCTACAACCAACAGGACCAATGTCGAAAGGACCCACCTCGTCGATGCCCAGTTTCTGCCAAGGACCTACTGGATAGTCAACAGGGGTAAGTGGTGCATGTGTGGTTCTAGCAGTTTTATCATTGAGTTGGCAGGTGACGCAAGTTGCAATTGTGGACTGTACCTGCGAATCCATCTTAGGCCACCAGTATAGCTCCCTAAGCCGTTGCTTGGTTCTCACAATGCCTTGATGGCCATCATGAGCAAGGGTGACCAAACGGGAACGTAAACTAAGAGGCACAATCAGTCTGTGTGATCCTCTTAACACATACGAGTCCAAAATAGACAGTTCGTCTCGTATTGGAAAGTACCTGGACATGTCAGAATGCAGGTCTTTGGATGTAGCGGGCCTGCCACACTCGATGTATTGACGAGCTCAGGACATGAGGAGCTTTCTGCAGCAAACTCAGCCACAGGAACAGCTGACAGGAGTGTAGTGATAGCAGCAACAGTTTCTGGTTCACAATCAAAGTCAGAATTAATTTCATTTGGCAATGGAAGACGTGAAAGGCAATCCGCTACCTGGTTGTCAACTCCCCGTCTGTACTGCATAGTATAGTTGAAGCAGAGCAATCTAGCAGACCATCGTGCTACTCCCAGACCAGCTTGTCCCATACCTTTAGGGGTCAAAAGGGTGGTTAAGGCTTGGTGATCTGATCTTAATTTGAAGTCTTTGTTCTCCAATGCTCAATGACCCAGACACAAGCGAGGGCTTCTTTTTCAACAACAGAATACTTCCTTTCTGCCGATGTCAAGGTTCTGGATGCGAAAGCCACGGTCCTTTCTGACTTATCTGGATGAAGCCGAGTCAGGATGCCACCTATGCCGTAGTCTGAGGCATCTGTTGTAACAATTGTGGGCAAAGCAGGATCAAATAAAGCCAATGCAGGGCTCTGTGCAATCAGTTTCCTGGAAACTTGTGTGTGTTTCATCAGTCCATGCAAAATTTGAATTCCCTCTACGGACATCTCTCATAGGCTCCACAACAGCTGCGTAGTTAGGAATGAATTTAGCATTCCAAGCGGTGAGGCCTAGAAATGATCTAAGTGTAGGCACATCCGAAGGTGGTGGAGCATTACGTATTGCTTCCAAGTGGCTGTGACCTGGCATCAGTCCCGCTTTGGAGATGGTATGTCCCGGAAATGTGAGCTTCTCCTGGCGAAATGTACATTTCTTCTCATTCAGATGCAGACCTGCTTCTTGTAGTTTGTCAGTCACGTGCTACACAACAGAGCGTTTGATTGGTTGAACTGTCACCCGTTAGCTGTAGACCGTAGACTCAGATAAATAAAGTGAGCACCGACCGAGTCGTGCTTTTCGCTATGAATTCTTTATAATTATTGTTTTATAATAATTAATTATAATTATAATTCATTATACTGATCTGAAATAATCTCTTTGTGTGATAGCGTAATAGAAGATGATAAAATATATAACTGTCATGATGAACTCATGAATGACCAGCAGATGGAGCTGTTCCTCAAGAAAACACACAGATGATCACGTGACTTTCCTCCACGTTATTCATAAATACATTTTATTTCGTTTTATATCACAAGGTGCAGTCATTTACTATAATTCTCAATATTCACACTGTAATAAGCAACATGAATAAATTCACTTAATGAATTGACAACCTGTGTTGTTGGGAAAAGGAGAAGAGGGAGACGAAAAGCTTTGGATGGACAGTTTTAAAAAAGGCAACAGAGTTCAAATTAACTGAATTAAAAATTAGTCCTACAGTACCATTACCAGTAGTGCCACCTTGGATAATACCTGAAGTGAAAGTAGATTTAGTGCTATTAGAAAAGAAGAATAAAGACATGTCAGTTTTTGACTCACACACTATACATACTATCCCATACAGTAGTGCAATACATAGCGGTATTTGCATATGATTTAACAGTTTGTCATAAATCTAAAAAATCTAAAAGGTGTGCATCATACATGAGACCTGGGTGAACAATGTACAGTTGGTTTTATGACTGTAAATCATTGTCTTCAAATGCTATTGAAGTTAGAAACATTTATACCGATGTGGCATGTAATTTTGAGACGGTCCCTAAATATGCGAATATCGAACGTCCAACGTCAAACCAACTTCATGCCAGTAAAAAATATGAGGGAAAAAGGAAGGAAATGATCCAAAATCTCAAAAAGGAGAGAATAAGTTTTGATTTAGTAGAAATTCTTAGAAAAAACTCCAAAGATAAATGTTATGGAATTGTTTTTCATTATCTTAGAATAATCTATTAAACTCATCAGTACATGTTTGATCATCATTCAGACAGCAGACTTGTAGGCTATTAATAAATAATGGATACATACAAGCAGATGACAAATACGTTATAATAACCGTAATTAAACTACTAAACTATACCTGTTTCATCTCTATACAGCACTCTGACTCTGTAGGCATTATTGTCTGACTCGAAATGAATATAGATTTACAAATGATTTACCTTACAGACGGTGGTCTGTCAGAGACGAATGTGAGCCATTCACACATCTAACTTACACATCTGATGAAACGGCTCACATTCGTCTCTGACAGACCTCCATCTTCTCTTTCATAATAAAACATTCATTATATCGAGCCAAGATTCAGATATGAGTTTCTCCTGACAGCAAATGTGAACATGGGGCCAGTTCTCCTCTGGCCAACAAACCAACAGTGTATGATTATGATTATGTATGATTATGATTCAGGCAGCATATTACTGGTCAGAAGTCAGATTGAATCAGAACATTCACAATATGTGTCCAGTTCATCTGGTTGGGGTCGGAGTCATATACGCCGGTGTGGAGACGGGTTTGTTGAGGTGTCCATGAGGCCTTGAGCTGACATCCTTATGTCATTATATTTTTCTTTTATTAACTATTCTTAATTTGGTAAGATGTGTCAATTAGGTAGAAATCATTTATGGTTTTATTTTGTGTGTGTATTTGTATGTATTGCCAATCCTTTGCCAATGTTCTAATGTTATTGTTAGTTATTCCGTAGTACCCCAGTGTGCAGACTGGACGATGGGGCGGGCCGACACTTTTAGGCGGGGCTACACGTGTCGCTCCGCCCACACCCAATTTAATTGGTTTATAATACCGCAATCTTATTGGTGTAGACGATTCAGGTCTGTGCATGCGCATTCCTTTAAGTACGATTTTATGAATGATTTGGCCGTAGGCTATTAAAGAAATATTAAATACTAAATTTAATCGTAGGATATGTCTATCTTGTCGGTTTACCATGGTAATTTTAGTTAAGATCTATTGGCTAATGTTTTATTGTACTTAAGAAACAGAATGGATGAAGTTATTGTTTAAAAACGAACGCAGGCCTACTTCAAGGAGATGTTTTACAAACTCGGGACTTTACAAAGGATGATAATTCACTGTAAGAATGTAAAAGCAGCTGATTTTAATTTTTAAAGCACGACCGTTTTTTGTTGTCATTTTTTTAACGAGTCCAATGCGTGCATTATTTGGTAGGCTACAACGTGCAAATAAAATGTTTAATGGCAAACTCACGTTTCTTTGTTAATAAAATGAGGGCCTGATGGTTCTGTAAATCCCTATGTTATAGTTTTAAAGTGTTTTCTATAAGTGTCAACTGTAGGCTACTTCGACCATCTGTTCTATCTTCGACTATCAATAGAATTAAAACCGTGTAGTGCTGAAATGTGAAAGTAAATACATATTTATTTATTTATTTATTTATTTATTAAAATTTCAAAATTATTTATTAAAATTTCGAAATTATTTATTTCAAAACGCAGCAGCTCGAGTTCTTACCAGAACCAGGAAGTATGACCATATTAGCCCAGTTCTGTCAAAACTGCACTGGCTCCCTATTAAACATCGTATACATTTTAAAATATTGCTGATGACTTACAAAGCACTGAATGGTTTAGCTCCGCAGTACTTGAGCGAGCTCTTAACGCATTATAGTCCGTCACGTCTATTACGATCTCAAAATTCCGGCCAGTTGATAATACCTAGAATATCAAAATCGACTGCTGGCGGTAGATCCTTTTCCTATTTAGCACCAAAACTCTGGAACAGTCTTCCTACCATTGTCCGGGAAGCAGACACACTCTGTCAGTTCAAAGCCAGATTAAAGACACATCTCTTTGACCTAGCTTTCACATAATACATTATAGACTTCTATAATTTAATGTTAGGCTGCATATAGTAGGTCAGCCGGAACCGGGAACACTTCCCAAAAATCCTGATGTACTCGTTACATCATGAGAAGAATGGCATCTACGCTAATTTTAGTGTCGGTGTTTATCCCGAGGTTTTCCTGCAGCCTGCCGGATCCAGGCCGTATCCAGATCTGACGAAGGACCTTCGCCTGGACCGATGACAACGCAGTGCTGAAGTGCCAACTAGTCTCTCCCTATGGAGGATCCCACTACCACTCTACAGATAAGGCGTTGTCGGGAAAATTCGTCTCGCGGTCTACCCCAAAGCAACAAAATAAAATAAAATTCTTTATCAAAATTTATAAGGAAAGACAAGTACTTTGTTTAGGCTTGGCTTGTAGGGAATTCCAAACCTGCGTATATTCAAACGCACATAACTATAGAACACATTCTAAATGCTCATGTGAACGCCATCAGTGTTTCTCACAGGTTCGCGTTTAAAGTCTGTGTAGAGAGAATGGTGTCGTCTTAGCGGCCCCTAATTTAATAACAAATGATCATTGCGACGGAAGCAAATCAATTAAAACTAACTTTAGATGGAAATAACTTAACTCTGCTGTACAGCCGAAACAATCTCTGTTGCCTTAAATTATACGCTTATCTCTGTAAAGCTGCTTTGGGACAATCTACATTGTTAAAAGCGCTATATAAATGAAGATGACTTGACTTGACTTGAAAACAGATTTATTATATCGATCTGGGCTTGTATAGTATTTGGTAGGCTAGCCTATTATTGTCTTGTTTGTCACTGTGGTTTTGCTTTACAATAAAATAAAACAAAACACACTTTCGGATTTATCCGATGTTTTACTGAAATACAGTGAATTATCATCATTTGTGTAAAATCCCGAGTTTGTGTTTATTCACTGATCCTAATGGAAAAACGAAGAAGCATTTACGAATGATTTGAAATTCCAGAGCCCTGCATGACATGCAGAAAAATATTGTCTAGCCTATAGAAATTATCTCTCCTTTGATAGCCTATGCTATGCCAGTAATTTCATGCTGTCATGATCATTGCTCACTAAAAGTGGCACTGACTTATCTGCAGGGTAAATTAATAAATATAAGAGTAGGCTATCTAGGCTAAATCTCAAACAGTAATTTATCAGCAACATATTTTGTGATATTGCTTAGCCCTAAAACTGCTCAATATTAGCCTAAAGCTTACAATATGATTTTTTGTAAAGCTGCTTGAGACGATGTGAATTGAGTGCTATAGCCTACGAAGACATTTTGACAGTAACTTCATCTAACTTGAATCGTAAATTCAGCAAAATATTATCCAATTGATCATTATAAACCAATAAAATCGGGTGTGGGCAGAGAGACACGTGTCGCCCCGCCTAAAAGTGTCGCCCCGCCCCATCGTCCAGGCTGCACTCTGGGGTTACTCGTTATTCGAGGATTAATAAAACACTGATTCAACCCCAGCACAGTAGGTGGCGCTATGAACCTACAATCTTTGTTTGTTTGCTAATCATCAGTAATCGCATAAAAGAAGAAACGCAGACGAACTTCAAAATTGATTATGATGGAGAACCGCCGCCACCACCATCGCCGCCGCCGTCCCCCCATAACACGTATATACGACGTGGGCCAGAGGAACGGCCAGGAGGTGGCCTTCTTCGGAGAAGTGTACGATGGGCCTCCACACTCCCCCAGGTAACACACATCTAGCGAACTCTCTCAGCCGCTGCTGTTTCTGTGCGTTTACTCCTGTAACCTGTTGATCATTATGATGTCTATGTTGATGTCTATATGTAAGATCAAATTATTTAGTTAAGGCGCTAAACGAGATGATTATAGATGATGATTGTTCTGATTCATTATTCCCTGAATTAAAAACAGCAAATGGGATGAGTTTCGTTATTGGAGTAATTTACCGACCACCTGACTCTGATTATGAAACATTTAAAGATCGTTTTGAAAATCTTTTACTTGACATAAATCAGATGGATATTGATCTAAGTGTAGGTGAGAGAAGATCCAAGATCCAAACCTGAGGTCTAAATCTGGTTGTGCACGGGCCCTAACACAACTGGCCGCTTCGCACACACACAAGGATGGACCAAAATAATGTCCAGAGAGATGTATAAAAATATAAAAAGAGGGTTAACTCACCGTGGGGTACGCCAATGAGGGCTTGATGCAAGAAAAGCGATGGGTAGGTTTAGTGAGAAAGTGAGAAGGGCCTAAACATTATTAACCCACGTCTGTTTGGACGAAGGGAGACATTTAAACATTAAACAGACCAACTCACGCCTGTTTGGGCGTTGAGAAAAAATTATTATATTAGGCTCTGCTACATCACCACACACCAATGATGGCGGCCATTTTATGTTTTACAGTCAACAGGAGCGTCATTCAGGAGCACTCTGGGGTTACTCGTTATTTGAGGATTAATAAAAAAATTCAACCCCAGCACAGTAGGTGGCGCTATGAACCTACAATCTTTGTTTGTTAATCATCAGTAATCGCATAAAAGAAGAAACGCGGACGAACTTCAAAATTGATTATGATGGAGAACCGTCGACACCACCACCGCCGCCACCACCCCATAACGCGGTTGTACACCGTGGGCCAGAGGAACGGCCAGGAGGTGGCCTTCTTCGGAGAAGGCTATGATGGGCCTCCACACTCCCCCAGGTAACACACATCTAGTGCTGAACTCCCTCAGCCGCTGCGGTTTCTGTGCGTTTACTCCTGTCACCTGTTGATCAGTGAATCTGGAACCGGTAACACTAGTGTTGAGGCTCTCGACTGCATTGACTCGGGTTTGCTTGTGTTGGCATGACATGTTTAGCCTCATTGTGCACTTTGTGTATATTTCAAATGTAGAAGACACGATATGTAAATATATGAGATGTAGAGCAGTATTTCTCCACTGGGTGGCAGAGTGTGCCGTCTCAGAAACCGCAAGAAACGTTTATTTTGTTTGTTTGTTTTTCACAATAAACGTAATGGTCGCTTTGGTGGCCATGGGTCTGTGAAAGCGCTATATAAATGCAGTCCATTTACCATTTCTTCTGTCTGTAATCTGTTAGTCTCTTAAGGACTGTTCCTCGGGTGCATGTGCAAACATTTCATCAACAACAAACCCTTTCCAATAAGGATCTGTAAAGCGTATTTGGATTTTATATCATTTTTTTAAATACAGAATCTGGAAAAAGGGACACTTCTTTATTGGCCTGTAATTTAGGCCATTTACTGTCGTTCCAGACCAGCATGAAGAATGAAGATTTATATATTCAGTCTCATTTCTGTCTTCATCTGTGTTTAGCACACAAATTAATGCTTTATTTAGGATTACATATTAAATATAAAACATTGTTTTATTCATGCATTATTATATATTGTGTCATTTCCTTGAATTGATTTCAAATAAGCCCTGATGGTTCAGAAACACTGGCGAGATGCTGAAGAAACCTCTCTTATGATCAGCTGAGAAAGGCTGTGCTGCTTAATGAAGTGTGGAGACTGCCATACAGCTTCAGCTTTCAGGATTCACTGATTAACTACTATCTTTAGAAACATTAGAAATGATGAAAAACATCCACTTCTCTCCGCTTTGTTTTAAATAGTCTGAGGACAAACTTTTCTTCGAGTAGATTGTTAGCTGGAAAAAAACTCATGAGCAAATGGGTGAGAGACTGGAAATGTTTTTTGTCAAAGGTTTCCCCCATAATGAGCCCAACATAGAGACTCAAACTGGTTTAAATAAAACACACACACACAGCCCAAAAGAGCCTGGAGCTGACAGGAGGAAACATTATATTACCATACCGCAGAGAGGAACATGACAGAGATAGAGAGCGGTCTGAGTGTCAGACACACACTGATTCACCACAAGAGCTTTTAAAGCTTCTGTCCTCCATTACAGCTGTGACCAATGAGTCTTCCAGCATTCTGATTGGAGGAGGAGAACGAGTGGGAGGAGCCTAGAGTAATCAGTCTCTCTCTCTCTAGCTCTGGGTTAAAGTTCAGCGAAATGGGGAGGTTTCGTAAGCTATGTTCAGACTGCTATGAAACATAAGATATTATCCAGATGTGTTTTTAAAAGTGAAAAACACATGAAATCTAATGTTTTCAGCTGTTGAAGTGTGTTTGAAAGAGCAGCGCTTCAGATCCACTCAACAGTGTCCTTCACCATAGCCGTGTTTCCTTTGGGTGAATATACACCACCATGACCCACATCTGAGGACATTCACCAGGCAAATAAAGCAGTTCAATATCGTGGCCACACAAGGTTTCCCTTAAGGCTGGCATACACGGTGTAATTTTAGCAAGGTTAATGAATAAGCATTTAATTTAAGCACTAACTGAATAAAAGAGGCGCTGGTGTATCTGCACACATGGGCAATATTGTTTATTCATTGAGCAACACGAACTGGAGGAAAGCAACCGTTTGTTAAACTGCAGTCGTTTGATAGCTACAAGATCTACCGCTTTTTGTTTTCTTTTTTGCTGCATTAGAGATTACATTTTCTAACTTCTGTCTTCGCGCAGGCACAGTAAGGGGGAAAACTCTGAGTTTAGGGCAATCGATTCGTAGCTCTGCTTCACCTGTGCGATATAGTCACGAGGGGAAATTGGCAGAAATGAATCGATTCTTCATTCATATGCAACAATTATGCAAACAGTATTCCATCTAATCCCCACTTTATCCTACATAGAATACAAGGGCTACAAGAATTACAAAATCTAGTAAGACGCAAATCGACTTAATTTTTACAAACAAAGAAGAACGCATTTTGAAGTCTAATAACCTTTTGACTGGAATGTCAGATCATAATATGACCCTGATGGTGAGAAAATTATCTAATAAATGCTTTGTAAAATTCAAAAAGCCTAACTACAACTCACTAATAATTCCTAAAAATGATGTTCCCAAATTGGACAATGAGTTAAAAGAAATAAATTGGACTAACATGGCGTGGGATGAGGTGAACAGTAGCTGTAGGCAAGTCATGAATATAATAGATGGAATTGTCTAAATACCTAAAAAAGAGGAAAAGTGGTAAACAGAGATCCCTATCCTGGATAAATGAATCTATTAAAAAACTTATGAAGCAGCGAGACCAAATTCTAAAACAAGCAATTAAAAGCAAGCTTAACACTGATATGGTTTTATATAAAAGCCTAAAAAAAAAAAAAATAAAAAAATAAAATAAAAAAATCGCGTGATAAAGGATATGAGACTTGCTAAAAGCAACTTCTATATCACAGCAATTACTGAGGCAAGAGGAAATCCATCAGTAATGTGGAAAACAATTAACAACATTGTGAAACCTAAAGAAAAGCAACCCCACCTGTGTGAACTCAAAATCGGGGACGAGTTTGTAAATGATAGTAAGCGTATCGCACAGGAACTTAATGATTATTTTATTTCGTCGGTTCAGGAAGTGTCGGATTGCTATGATTTGAACAACAGGGTAGAGCATCACCAACCTAATAATTTAATTGACGCATTTTTCCTTGAACAAACAACTGAGCAAGAGGTGCTAGCTGTCATTGAAAAAGTAAAAAATAGTCATGCCAAAGATCTTTTCAACATGGACACTTCCTTTCTAAAAAGAAATAAAGAAATACTGGTAAAACCTTTAACTCAACTGGCAAATCTCTCTTTTAAAAATGGAGCATTTCCAAATGCTTGGAAACAATCCAGGGTTATACCTATATATAAATCCGGAAAGGTAGATCTAGCATGCAATTATAGACCAATTAGCATTTTACCAATTTTTTCTAAGGTACTGGAATTTTTTTTAGCCAATCAGCTAGCGTCTTTCTTACAGTACAATAACATACTGCATCCTCTACAATTTGGATTCCGGCCCCAATATTCGACGGAAATGGCCAATTGCTATTTTATTGAACAACTTAAACTAGCAATTGACAAAGGCCAAATAATTGGAGCGGTTTTCATGGATATAAAAAAAGCCTTCGACGCACTTAATCAATGTACTTTTACAGAAATTATCCCAGTTGAACTTTGACAAAACAACTTTACAGTGGTTTAAGACATATTTGGAACATAGACAACAATGTGTAATAATTAACAATGAAAAGTCATCCTTCACAACACTGAAAACAGGTGTCCCCCAGGGTTCAATTCTTGGGCCTCTGCTTTTCACATTGTACATAATGATTTACCAAACATCTGTCCGGGTGCAGGTTTCCAAATGTATGCAGACGATACAGTCGTTTATGTGAGTGGCAAAAGTGTTGAGGCCATCACTGCGCAGTTACAGCAACACATTAACTCTGTGTCAGTATGGTTTCAAAACTCAGGACTAACCCTAAATCTGAGTAAGACTGTGTCAGTTTGTTTTGCTTCCAGATCACACCCCTTGGAAGAATTGCATCTGACAATTAATGGTCAAAATATTGCCCAGGTTAAAGAAGTAAAATATCTGGGACTAATTCCGGACTCCCAATTATCATTTGAAAGTCATGTCAAAAAGATCACTAGAACAGCCAGGGCAAACTTGCACAGTTTCAGAATCATATGGGACTGTTTACCATTTCATGCGGCAAATACATTTATGCATGCAATGATTTTCTCCCACCTCAGTTATTGTATAACCTCCTGGTCACAGGCAACAGGTACAACAATCAGGCCTTTAAGACTGATTTATAACAGAGCACTAAAAATATTAGATAAAGCATCTGTCAGAACACACCATTGTGGAGTATTGCAGAGGTTAAGCTTTTTAAACTTTGAAAATTTTATTAAATTCTGTAACATGAAATTGATGTATAAATGTTTGCACAAACAATCCCCTGATGTTCTCAGACGACTCCTAGTCCCACTTCGATCAGTGGGCTCCATCACACGAGGGGCTGCTAATGGAAATGTGAAAGTGCCCGTTAGAAAAAAGACCTTCGGACAGACGGCCTTTACTGTCCAGGGTGCCAAACTCTGGAACTCCTTGTCCACCGAGCTGAAACAGGAATTAGATCTGGCGGCTTTTAAAAATGAACTAAAGCGTATTTTAAAACAAGATCAAGTGTGCAATCGTTTTTAGTCTGCGCTCAAATGCACATTCTCTATGTAATGTCAGAATTAAGTAATGTTACTTCTAAGCATTACTTACATTAGGGATACCTAATCCCTATTGACTTCTTGGAAAAGGTCATAAGCCTGAGAGTGCCACCTGATGCATTCTTGTTTTCGCTGGACGTGGAAAGTCTTTTTACTAACATCGAGACTCCCCTAGGATTAAAGGCAGTGCGAGACTGTTATGCTTCTCGACCGGATGAGGCAATTCTTGAACTTAAGTTTGACTCGTAATGATTTTGAGTTTGAGGGGGACTTCTAGCTCCAGATTAAAGGGACGGCTATGGGACAATGGTTTGCACCAGCTTATGCAAATATATATACGTGGCCCAATAAGAGGAAACGGTCTTTCCTAAATGTGAGAAGATCCCTTTATCCTACTTTCAGTTTCTAGACGATGTCTGGGGAGTGTGGGATCGCAGTCGACAGGAGTTCGAAACCTTTTTAGGGGTATTAAATGCACATCATGCCTCGATTAAGGTTAAAGCGGCGATAAATGAACAGGCCATGGAGTTTCTGGATACAATAGTATACAAGGGGCCTGAGTTTCTTTCTACAGGACAGTTGGATTTCAACATGTTCTTTAAGGAAACAGATACTCACGCTTTACTGCACCATCAGAGCTACCATCCAAGACACACATTTAGAGGTGTAGTATTATCTCAGCTTCTGAGGTTCAGGAGAATCTGTTCACGAGAGGAAAGCTTTCAGGAGGCTAAGTGTACGTTGTTCCGAGCTCTTCGAGCGAGGGGCTATTCTAGGTCACGGCTTAGAGCGATTTATAAAGAACACTGCCGGTTACAGACAAATCCAGAACCCGGACCCTCAAGGGAAGGGAAGGTCTTAGTCCCGGCCACATATTCGCTCACTCCGGAGGCTGCCAGGCTCACAAGCAGCTTTGCGGAAACATTGGCAGACACCCCTGAGGGTAAGGATATTAAGCTCCTGGCAGCCTACAAGAGGAACACGAATTTGCTAATCCATAGTGGACTTCCCAAGAGCAGGGAGAAATCAGGATCGTTGAAAAGTTTTTGCCCCCCCTGGGGCCTCATTTATAAAACTTTGCGTAGGATTTGCGTCAGAAGTGGCTTACGGATGAAACAGGACGTGCGTACAGTACGCACAGAAATATTCGGATTTATAAAACCGCGCGCACGCACATCCTACGCTGTCTTCCCTTAATAAATCACAATAAATTCTAAATGTAGCGCAGCTTTTGCGGCCTCATGTCACGGCCATAGCTTCCCATAAATAGTCCGTGAAACGCCCACAAGTTAATATTCAGCGATTGCGAAATCATGGCAAACACAGAGGAAAACCAAGAAACGTAACTTCACTCACGTCATTACACACTGTGACGGCATCATGGCATTTTATTACCATCCATTTGATTGCATCTGACGAGCTACAGATGTGTTATGAGGATGAATTGCACAACATGCTAATATTATTGCAGAACATATTTATATCTTTTTGCAAATATGTGTTAATTTGCATTTCTGTTGTAATCTTCGTTTGATTTAGTTTGTTAAACTGCAGATCGATCAAACGGGTGTTCGTGTAGGCTGTTAATTGTAAGACTTGCTTTGTGAAGTCTTCATGTTATTTATGAGGCAGTATTGCCATTTCTTTTACACAACGGTCTACAGTTTCACACACTTTCACGTGTTTCTTCATTCTGCTGACGGTGTCGCCATTTCTCATTTCACCCGTGTTTGTGCTGTTGGATTACATTTTTATTAAAAGTTTAATTTAGTTTTTCCACTGCAATAGTATATAAACTGATAAAGTTTAGTAGACTGATTTCAGATGATTATTGAGTCTCCAGCAAAGAGTCTCCTTTCCTGCCAGACTTGTTTTCTCTATTGTGTTTTAAATAAGTCAGATCACTTGATTCTCACCTTTCGGAGCCCAGACGTTGAGTCGTTAGGTTGATTGACTTTCACCTATTGTCTTTAATGGCTCTGGGATGGCTTTTGGAATGGGAGTTCCTGGCCAGTATCAGCATGTGAATAGTTATGCTGATTCAATTGGACTCAGAGTAGGGTGTGTTCCCACTTCATTTGCATGCTTTATTCAGAGTTCCCGCCTCTATGTAATCCCTCCCCCTTGGAATGTATATAGCTACAATGTATAATGTTTTAGTTAGATCATGTTGGAAGTTTCTACAGCCGTGTACAGAGGAGTTCTCAATAAAGAATAACTTCCGTTGAACGCGATCCCAACTGTCTCCTGGTCTCTGCTTTGAAGAAAGAAAAACTTTACAACAGATGGTGCCGTGACCCGGATGGAGAAGGAAACTCAAAGAATTTTAAGCTCAAAGAACTGAATCTTGAAACTTCAAGCTTTCCAGCTTCCTCCAGATTGAAAACTTCAAGCTCAAAGATCTCAACAAAGCTGACTGAGTCCCAGACTGCATCTTGAAACTTCAAGCTCAAAGATCTCAACAAAGCTGACTGAGTTCCAGACTGAATCTTCTGAATCCAGATTGAAAACTTCAAGCTCCAAAAAGATCTCAAAGACTGAATTTTTCCAGACGGAATCTTTCTCTACAAATGAAAGACTTGGTGAGTTTCACTCCATTAAAAGAACCAATGCAGACCAGTACAAATGTTTTCCTCTGCGCCGTTCAGAGAAGTAGTTAACAAACAGCTGTAGAGTTTGGTTAACTAAAGATAAGCCTCTAAAAAAGTTTTCTTTTAGAGATGAAATTGATCCTCTGTTGTTGACAGGGAAGATTAACAGTTACATGTTAATATTGTGTGTATGCTCTTGCTAGAGAAGACCTATCTGTAAGCTAGAGAATTAGCTTTAGAATTAGATTTAGCCTCATGTGCTAATAAGATTGTACTCTCTGTTTGTAAGACAGTAGAGAGAAGCTTTTTAGTGTTTGTTTGTGGTAACAGAAAGTCACAAAATGGTTAGAAGGAATGCTAGGCTGATTTCCACAACGGAGAAAGGTGGATTAGCTAGCCCGTTATGGACAGACAATGAGTTTAAATCCTTGTTATCAGAGCACATGGACTCCATCGTGACTGGGCCAGTCAGATTGTATTTAACAAAGAAATTTTGCATTGATCCAGAAAAAGTGTGGTCAATTGAAGATTGTAAGAAGGTACTAGGAGCAAGTATTCGCAAGAACGATATGAAAGCCATTATCTGTTGTCACAGAGAATTCGGTTTAACCCTAGCTACAGAACAGTCTAAGCGCAACTCTGAGCTAGAGAAACAGATCAAAGAGCTCCATGCTAGAATATCTTCGTTGACTAAGAAAGTAAACCGCAACAAAGATACAGAAAAAACTGATGTGGAAGAAGTTAGTCAGCCTGATAACAATTATCCTGACTTAAAAGCTTTCGTTGAAACAAATGTAGCCATCCAATCAGTAACTGATCAGCCTGTAGATTCAGTGCAGGTTTGTGGGGCTAGGAGAAGATCTCAGGGAACTAAAAGTGTTCCTCCGACCTCTTCTGTTGTCCAAATACAAACGGTTGCCAAAACATCTTTAGGTCCGAAGGATATAGATAGACTCTCCCAGAGTTTACCCTCAGCACGCACAAATTTTTCTGAATTTAGAAGAGCATTGTTCAGTAAAATGCATCTTTATGACATGTCGTTGCCAGAAGTCACACAGCTAATGTCACAAATTCTAACTGAATCTGAATTCAGCAATTTTGAGTCTGCTGTTACTTCCGAACTGCAACATGTCAGTAAAGGCGATTTGAGAGAAGGTGTTTTGAAAATCCTAAAGAAAATCTTAGGACCCAAAATCGATTGGTCGAAAATTACCAATTGTGTACAAAAGAAGGGTGAAACTGTTTGTGAGTACACAGAACGATTCTGTCAGGTAGCTGTAACGCACAGTGGAATAGTGGAGGATTCCGAAAGTGTGTTAGCTGACAAAGGAGCTCTAATCCGAATTTGGGCAGATGGTCTTGTAGCTGAGTACAGAACAGCCTTGCCATTCCTAGATATTACGTGGGCTAAAAGAACTCTCAGAAGTAACCTAGATAGTTTAACTATTTGGGAAAGAGATTATGATGTCAAAGAGAGAGTAAGAATTGCAGCAGTTTCTGTTAAGGTTAACTCAGAGAAGCCAAAGAAACGCAAAAGCCCTAGAGAAGCCAGTTGTTCTTACTGTGGCAAGCACGGACATTTTGGAAATGAGTGTAGAAAAAACAAAAAGAATTTTAAAGATGTAAATAAGGTTACTCAGCTCCTGCTCAGTTTGCTTGCTACTCTGAAGCAACCCTTCCCCTCGTGGGGCAACCTGATACCGTGTTAACCATTTAGGCTGTGAGTGCTTAATTTCCCCAGTAACTCACATCAAAGATGAAAGACTTATTTTTGTTTAATAGAACAAAAAGGAAAGTGACTGTCTCAGCCTTTGTTTGAGGGACATTCAGTATACTCACAGCCTTAAAATGTTATACCACAGAAATATTCCAGTCAGACCCCCATGCTCTATATGATGTCTATTAAGACTGATGTTTCATTGGAGAATGGGAAGTGCCAATTTTTCTCACACACTGTACAGTTGTTTCCCCGTTCTACAGGAACAGGATAGGACACACGGTTCAGTGAGGGCCCTGGAAAGAACTGACGCAACAAGCGTCGGGGGCCAATCCAGGGTGAAGACAACCTCATAGGCCTTCCCCATTATTTAGTCCATCCTTACCTCACTGATCCATAGGTGTCAAATCAATTAAGAAATAGGGATAGAATGAAACAACCGCAGCAGATGCTACAGCCCTAGTGTTTAAACAAATACTGCTACAACCCTAGTGTTTGGACAAATACTGCTCTGTCGTCTTTTGTTTTCTTTCTTCCTCTGTGCAGATAAACACTTGATGGCTGTTCCAAAAATCCATATGCAACGACGTCTCACCTGCATATGAAGCCACAACCTCAAGAAGACAACCAGACCCACTGCTGAACGAACTATCACAAAAGAAAATGAAAAATACACAACGCAGAAAATTCACGACCCTAATCGCATGTTCGTTTCTGTGTCAACATGCAATTACAGAAAATCAACACAGAACATGTGCGACTTATGGAAGAAAGTCCATGCATGAATACAGCTGGTCTGCCGTTTCTTTGTTTTGTTGTGTTACAGGTATGTGTGTATGCCATGATGTCTTCACAAGCAGCATCATGGTATAAAACATCACCTCAGATTTCCATGAACAAACCTCATGAGGGACGAGTCATCAGAGCGACTCTACGTGACAAATGGACTCTACAGGAAACAGACTTCACAGCTATTCAGGCGCCATGGACTTTCAAGACTTCCACTCTTATGCTACATGGTTTTCTGTGTAATCATGTAGTTTATATGACATTTTACACCCTGCGTCGTATGTGTCAACAGTTATGGTTTGGAGAAGAACTATGACACTCATGTAAATCAAGGACACAACACAGAATAAGTTACACGTGCCTGTAATTTACACAAGTTACAAGAATTAACTTTTAAGTGTATAAATTTGTATTTTTGTGAGAGTTATTAGAACTCTCAAAGGGGGAAGTGTTGGATTACATTTTTATTAAAAGTTTAATTTAGTTTTTCCACTGCAATAGTATATAAACTGATAAAGTTTAGTAGACTGATTTCAGATGATTATTGAGTCTCCAGCAAAGAGTCTCCTTTCCTGCCAGACTTGTTTTCTCTATTGTGTTTTAAATAAGTCAGATCACTTGATTCTCACCTTTCGGAGCCCAGACGTTGAGTCGTTAGGTTGATTGACTTTCACCTATTGTCTTTAATGGCTCTGGGATGGCTTTTGGAATGGGAGTTCCTGGCCAGTATCAGCATGTGAATAGTTATGCTGATTCAATTGGACTCAGAGTAGGGTGTGTTCCCACTTCATTTGCATGCTTTATTCAGAGTTCCCGCCTCTATGTAATCCCTCCCCCTTGGAATGTATATAGCTACAATGTATAATGTTTTAGTTAGATCATGTTGGAAGTTTCTACAGCCGTGTACAGAGGAGTTCTCAATAAAGAATAACTTCCGTTGAACGCGATCCCAACTGTCTCCTGGTCTCTGCTTTGAAGAAAGAAAAACTTTACAACAGTGCGTACGCCTGGGTCAGAGTGTGCGTGAAAGACTGCACATTTTCCCGTCAAGCTTGCTTTTTATAAATATCAATTATTGTGTAGAGAGCGGCGTACGCCTCCTTTTGTGCGTACGCAACGTTTATAAATGAGGCCCCTGGTCCTGATGGCTTGCCATTTGAATTTTAGAGAACTTTTTGGAAAGAATTAAGAGAATTGATTTTCACTGTATTTAAAGATTGTTTAGGTTCTGGTGAATTAACAGTAACTATGAAACAAGGTCTTATTGCACTTTCTGCCAAAACCAAATAAAGATAATCGTCACATTGAAAACTGGCGGCCTATTACTCTCCTAAATTCTGATTATAAATTGTTAATTTATTCTTTTATTTGCTTTTATATACTCTTTATTTGCAAAAAGATTAAAACCTTGTTTAGAAGATATTATTTCAATAACACAATCAGGCTTTATCAAGGGTAGACATTTCTTATAATAAACGTCTTGTATTGGATATGATGGACTACTCTGATCTTATTGAAGGAGCCATTATTCTGTTCCTAGACTTCTATAAGGCATTCGACTCTATTGAACATGAATTTATATATACAGCCTTAGATACATTTGGATTTGGTTTTAAATTTAAGAATATGGTCAGAACTATATATAGAGGTATAAACAGTAGTGTTTCCCTAGCAGAAGGTACATCTAAGCGTTTCGTACTTAGTAGAGGTATTCGGCTAGGTTGCCCGATTTCCCCCTTTTTGTTTTTAATTGCAGCAGAATTATTGAATCTTTATACTGTAAATTGTATCAATGTTGAGGGCATAAGAATAGGTGATGTTATTTTAACATTTTAGTTAGCAGATGACACTTGTATTTTTCTTAAAGATGAAAACCATGTTTTGAGAGTTTTGAAAGGACTGGATCTATTTTCAAAAGCTTCAGGCCTCCGAATCAACACAGAAAAGAGTGAAATACGTGCTGGTCATGACTCTAACAACACTGTTATCAATGGTATTAAGGTCAAGCAGTCAGTGAAATATCTCGGCATAACAATTAAAAAATCAGTGGAGGAAAGACTGGACAACAACTTTACCCCTAAGCTACAGAAAACAAAAAACATTTTTAACAGATGGCTTCAAAGGGACTTAACTATACAAGGAAGAACATTGCTTTCAAAAGCGGAAGGAATCTCAAGATTGGTGTTTTTAAGATTAGCGTTATATGTGGACAAAAGAACAGCAACGTCAATTGACTCTCTCTTATTTAAATGTATTTGGAAAAACAAGACTGAAT
The DNA here is from genome assembly GCF_964197995.2 of Scardinius erythrophthalmus. Taxonomy (NCBI): domain Eukaryota; kingdom Metazoa; phylum Chordata; class Actinopteri; order Cypriniformes; family Leuciscidae; genus Scardinius; species Scardinius erythrophthalmus. The sequence goes on from NC_138244.1 coordinate 652,034, forward strand.
ACATCAAAAGGAAAACAATGATTAGGGACCATGCAGAGGGAGGCTTTAATGCTATTGATTTCACAACTCAGTCAAGTGTTTAAAGTCAACTGGGTCAAACAATGTGTGCTGGGAGGAAATGCTCCCTGGTTTTTCATTCCAAATGTATTATTTAACCGCTGTGGTGGTTTAAAGTTTTTGTTAAGTTGTAATTTTAAATGTAAGAAGTTACCTATCCATTTATCAGATTTTCACAAGCAAGCACTGGATTCTTGCAAACTGGCTTTTAACAGTACAAGACACATTACATTATTAAAAATCAAGTAGTTGCCTATATCTTGCCTTGTTTTTGAATACATAAATCAAATAGTGTAAAAAACATTTCAGAGAAAGTTTTCCTCAATCTTTTCCACTGGCTGAATAGTATTTTTAATTGATTTATATTTTTAATGGAAACAGATAGGCCTTGGGCATTATTTGCACAAAACTATTTTCCCAGACAATCTGGTATTATCATGTATTCTTTTATTTTGCGTGTGTATTTGTATGTATTGCCAATCCTTTGCCAATGTTATTCGAGTATTAATAAAAAAATGAAACCCCAGAACAGTAGGTGGCGCTATGAACCTATAACCTTTGTTTGTTTGCTACTAGCCGCCAGTTAATGCATAAAAGAAACGCGGACGAACATCAAAATTCAATATGCACCCCGTCAGTGCTGTGTTCATTTACGGCCAGAGGACTGGCCAGGCGGTGGCCCTCAATGAAGGCCTTGATCTCATTGTGTCCTCACTGTCATGTCATCCACTCTTCTCTCTGTCTCTCAGATTCCTCTCCTGGATAACATTGGAGGGCCGCTCCTTCCCCCCTATGAGCGGCTCCACGAGGAGCCAGGCCAGAGAGGCGGCGGCCCAGGCAGCCGTGGCCGTCCTCATGTTCGAGGCTGAGTGGGAGAGGAGGACAGGCGCTCAGGTACGCACACACACAATGAAGGCCGCACTGGACCTCTACACTCTCCAAGGGAACACATCTAGCGAACTCTCTCAGCCGCTGCTGTTTCTGTGAGTTTACTCCTGTAACCGGTTGATCATCAGTGCTGGGAATCTGGAACCGGTAACACTAGCGTTGAGGCTCTCGACTGCATTGACTCGGGTTTGCTTGTGTTGGCATGACATGTTTAGCCTCATTGTGCACTTTGTGCATATTTTAACACTAGAAGTCCCAGAGAGCAGCCATTTGGCTTTTCTACCTATAAAACCCGCAGGACAGCCGATGGGCTGGAAGGCTTTAGGCTAATATCCTTAATCACCTGTGAACGGTTGCTTTTGTTATGTAAATAATGTGGGGCCATGCTGAGCCACTTCAAGGAAACTTGTGTTTCACTTTGCCATCTTAGGGAGAAATCAACACACATGTTTTTTTTCCTTTGTTGCTGAGATTTATTGATAAAAACAGTACAAAATAAAATAGAAACCAACCATTTGTACACATATTTACAAATATTATTAAAAAGTGAGTGAGTACATTCCAGCAATCACTCACAATCCTGGCACTGCCATGGTATCTCCCGTCTGCATTTACCACATGTGTATCTGTAGCAGTGAACACATCGCACAGTGGCATGATTGTTCTTGCATTGGTGTTTGACTTGACACATGGCTCTTTTTCCAGGGCTAGGTGTGGAGGGTTGTGTCCGAAGCAATTGTTCTTTTCTTGCCTTCTTCGCACACATATGAGAGTTAGCCAACTCTCTTGCAAGCTCCACCAGGAAGTACACCCGTCTTTCCTGCCTTCCGGTGCATGCTTGATACAGCACATGTGCATTCAGTGCTGCCATGTCAATCATGTTATAGAACACGGCAACTGGCCAGCGCCGTGTCCCTGTGCGGACAGTGTACTCCCGCACCATCTGGTCCATCACATCCACGCCGCACTTTGTGGTGTTGTAAAGGGTGACAGTGTTTGGCTTCCTTTTGGTGGTATTATCAGTCTGACAAGTGACAGCAAGTGACAGCGATGTGAAGAAATTGTCCGTGGTAACATTTCTGCCCTTGTCTAGGAATGGTTCCATCAGCATCATCACTACATTTTCAGACAGTCTCTCTCCACTGGGACGACTAGGGTCCTTGCCAAGATATGGGAGGACATTACAAATGTACTTGGATTTTAGGTCGCAAGCCACCCAAAACTTGATCCCAAACTTGTCAGGTTTAGTTGCAATATACTGCAGGAAACAGCAGCGAGTCTTTGATGGGAAAAGCTGTTCATCAACGGTGATATGTAGACCAGGGTTGTAGGACGTGATGCAATTGGTGACAAATGATCCCCACACACTGGAAATTGCAGCAAACTTATCAGTCTTTGCTCGATCCCTCCGGGTGGACCTGTCATCTAAGCGTAGGTGTCGCATGATGTCTTGGAAGCGGTTTCGCGGCATTGTTCCAATGATATGTGGGTTTCCCAGGTTTGCTGACCAGCAGTCACGTATTGATGGAACCTTGGTAAGCCCCCGCAAGATGAAAATTGCAATAAATGCCATTAGTTCAGGGAGGGCCATGAACCAATGAACATGCTCCGTTTCCTGTGCATGTTGAATAGTCCATTCTTGAATGCTATGAAGCATGTCAAGAGTGATGAAACACAGGAAGCTCTGAAGGCGACTCGAGATACTTTTCCTGGCCTTAGCCGTTGGCTCTCCATCTGCAGCGTACGCTTTGATTGGGGTGAAAGGGAGACGCATCCCCACCTGTTCTTCACGCCACACTGTGCCATCTTTCGCTGTCTCTGTCAGGTCAGTCCCCAAACGGGCTCTCTTTTTTGGTTGAGGAGCAGTCTCCTCATCTGCAGTGTGAACAAATTCAAATTGTGAGCAATGGAAAAGTCAAATGATATCACAAATGCATGCATAGATACTAATAATAATTCCAGTATCTCCTTCTCTGTATCGAAATAATGTCTGAAATATCTTCCTAAATAAAAAGATACAACTAAAGCAAAGAAACAACTAATAATGTTTTGCACTTCAGATGGCAGTGAATGTCTGCTAAGTAGTACAAACAAAAAAGTGGACAATACAAAAAAGGCAGAGTAAATATTTATGTCACTCCACTCTGCTTTTTTGGTGTTTTCCACTTACTGGTTTGAAATGAAATAGGAAATAATATGAAATGAAACTTAACCTGAATACAGATCAGACAGCTCTGAGTCCGAATCCGGCTGTAGTTCTATGTCTTCTCCATCTGAGTCACAAGGGTTTACTTCACTCAGGATAATTTCCAAGGCCTGCCGAGTGGTGAGTCTTCTCTGCATTTTCTTTTCTTGGAGAGGAGGTTCGTACACCACAGAATTCTTGAGGGGACTGAAGTAGTAGGCTATGTGCAGTGAGATTTTATCCACCTCAGCACAAAAGGAATTACCTCTCATTTGAGAGCAAGCTGCATGCAATTAGATGTGCTAATTCATACCTGTTTACACCTGGGCAAGACCTTACATGCCAATGTGAGACATGGTCAATCAAGTTCTCTGCTTTTAACAGCCCTCCCTCCCCCACACATACAAACAAGCCACCAGCAACCATTCACACACACCCCCCAACCCCCCTGCAGATTGCTCAGGTAATGACCACATTTACACATGAATTAATGCTAATGATAGCCAAAAGACTAGCCAGTTAGCATCCACTTGGCTAAAGGAGGGTTACAAATCTCTGGGACTTCTAGTGTTAAATGTAGAAGACACGATATGTAAATATATGAGATGTAGAGCAGTATTTCTCCACTGGGTGGCAGACTGTGCCGTCTCAGAAACCGCAAGAAACGTTTATTTTGTTTGTTTGTTTCACAATAAACGTAATGGTCGCTTTGGTGGCCATGGGTCTGTGAAAGCGCTGTATAAATGCAGTCCATTTACCATTTCTTCTGTCTGTAATCTGTTAGTCTCTTAAGGACTGTTCCTCGGGTGCATGTGCAAACATTTCATCAACAACAAACCCTTTCCAATAAGGATCTGTAAAGCGTATTTAGATTTTATAACATTCATTTAAATACAGAATCTGGAAAAAGGGACACTTCTTTATTTGCCTATAATTTAGGCCATTTACTGTCGTTCCAGACCAGCATGAAGAATGAAGATTTATATTCAGCCTCATTTCTGTCTTCATCTGTGTTTAGCACACTAATTAATGCTTTATTTTGGATTACAGATTAAATCTAAATCTTTGTTTTATTCATGCATTATTATATATTGTGTGATTTCCTTGAATTGATTTCAAATAAGCCCTGATGGTTCAGAAACACTGGCGAGATGCTGAAGAAACCTCTCTTATGATCAGCTGAGAAAGGCTGTGCTGCTTAATGAAGTGTGGAGACTGCCATACAGCTTCAGCTTTCAGGATTCACTGATTAACTACTATCTTTAGAAACATTAGAAATGCTGAAAAACATCCACTTCTCTTTGCTTTGTTTTAAATAATCTTAGGACAAACTTTTCTTCAAGTAGATTGTTAGCTGGACAAAAACTCATGAGCAAATGGGTGAGAGACTGGAAATGTTTTTTTGTCAAAGGTTTCCCCCATAATGAGCCCAACATAGAGACTCAAACTGGTTTAAATAAAACACACACACACAGCCCAAAAGAGCCTGGAGCTGACAGGAGGAAACATTATATTACCATACCGCAGAGAGGAACATGACAGAGATAGAGAGCGGTCTGAGTGTCAGACACACACTGATTCACCACAAGAGCTTTTAAAGCTTCTGTCCTCCATTACAGCTGTGACCAATGAGTCTTCCAGCATTCTGATTGGAGGAGGAGAACGAGTGGGAGGAGCCTAGAGTAATCAGTCTCTCTCTCTCTCTCAAATGGGGAAGTTTCGTAAGCTATGTTCAGACTGCTACGAAACATATGACTTTATCCAGATGTGTTTTTAAATGTGAAAAACACATGAAATCTAATGTTTTCAACTGTTGAAGTGTGTTTGAAAGAGCAGCGCTTCAGATCCATGGGTATAAAATAAAGTCATTACTGCTGTGCTGTTTGAAAACGTCTGGTGTTGAAGCTTCATTTCTCGTTAGTTCAAATAAATACCTAGGATTGTATTTGTTTTCTTCTAAGAGGGTCGAAAAATGAGCAGATCGAGACGTTTTTAAGGCCTTTCTGTGAGCAATAATGCTCTCTTTCAACAAAATACAAGAAACAAACTCTAGTTGTGTTTTCTTCCAGTTGCGCTCCATTTTTCTGGCTGTTCTCTTACAGTTTTTCTCAGTTGCTAAAACACTAAAACCCATTGGCTGAACAAAGTTCTCAGTTGCCTGAACTCATTGAGCTAATTGTGCAGTCTGCCGTCAATACCTTAAACCATTTCACATGGTAAAACACAATGTGAAGATCTCACTTAGACTTTTCAGCAAAACTCCAAACACATTCTCATTCTCTAAACACATTCTGCACTGTAATGCACGTCATCCACACCGGTAAACACAAGAGACAATCAAATACAAATAGAGAACACACGTCATTGAACAACCACTCAAAACTGATTTAACCCGTTTCAAATGATGACACCCAATGTTCCCTCTAATTATTTACTGTGCTGAGCAAATACAAAAAAAAATTCTGAGCAATTTCATCAAAAAATGTGTATTGTCACAAAAAGAGCATGTTACCACTACCTAATGAACTATAGTTTCTGAGAATATTAGTCAATTTTATTAACGGTTCAACACATTTTACAGTATAGTAAAAATAAATGTTCAATATTTTTAACCAAACACATTTTATTAAACCATATTGGATGAAAGAGATATACAAACAGTTTTAGTGTAGCAGTGCTTCATTGCTCTCTCGACGGGCCGTGGAGAAGCGCCCTTAGGACCTGTATAAGGAAATTACGCCCCAGCTGACGTCACACACACACACACAAAAAAAAAACTTTCCGAAACTTGACAAACCGGAAGGACAATTTTTGGCACAGAAATACTCCTTCAAACGTACAATTACATTTTTTAAACTTTGTCCATGTTTAGCATGGGAATCCAACTCTTTAACAGTGTAAAAAACTCAGTATGCATGAGATAGCTTTCACCCCCCCTTTAACACCTGTCCAGTGGTTATAGACCTTGTCCAGACTGATAGACCCGTCTGCTCGTGTCGACCGGTTCTCATTAGCTGATCCGAGTGGGCGGTCTGAAGTCGTTACGTGAGTTTGTCTTGATACGGTTCATGAGACTGAATCCGCGTTCACAGTCTGCACTAGACGCTTGGCATGTCCCGCACATGTCAGTTAACTGTGCAAGCTCCACAAACTCCTGAGCTTTTAGTGTCCAGGTTAGCCTTTCAGCGATGCTTTCGGTGGCGTCATCATCTCTTTACTTTAGAAAAGCGTGGAACTTCTCGGTCAGTCTGGTTACATCGTTTGTGCCATGATCTAAATCGAGTGTTGAATGCAGTGTTTCTAGGCTAAAAGCAGACCATTCTTTAAGCTTACCTTCAGGAAATCGTGCATCAACATGGTCACAAACTTTGCGGACAAACAGAATAATGTCGGCTGTATTTATCGCACTGTCATGTTTCCCCAACAGCTCGTTCACACACGGGTGCTCCAGTGAACATGCTGAGATCGAAGTTTTTCCCTCTTACAGGGGTGCAAACACATGTATGGTCAAAAAAGAGAGAGGTAATCGAAGCCCTCGTCTCGCGGCAAATATCCAGATACTACATTGCCTCCATCGGTTGCGGTTCTATTTCTAGCATGTGGTTTCGGCGCGGCTCGAGAAGTGTGTGTGTCACGCAGGCACTCTGCTCTAACACAAGCTCTAACCAGTTAACATAAGAGCCGACATAAAAACAGACACTCCACGCCACGCAGAGAGAAATGTGATGCAGTGGCAGATCCAGGACAGATCCAGAGTGAGACAGAAACACTAGTGGTTCACGCTTGCGCACATACTGCTGGTTTGGCGCGCAGTGTTCTGATTCGCTTATTTCCTATTTAGTTATTGGTGGACGCAATCCAGAATTACTGTTGGTTAAATTATAATCAGATATAATATATATAGATATAAATTTTAATCTCCGAGAACAGTAATTGCAGCTCTGTACTTGGGATCAGATAGTTTTTTAAGACGGTATTTTGGCAATCGGGTCGTCGTTGTCTGCTTCTTTTGCACAGTACACCGTTAACAGACTGTAATTCTGCAAAAATGCATTAACAGCTTGGTAACGCGACAGCCAGCGAACCTCATTCAGCGGTGTGAAAGACAGGGAATCCACTTCTAAAACTTTTGCCAACTCGTCGAGTTTGCTTTTCTTCACAGAAGACCTACTGAAGAGTGAATATACTGTTCTTAAAAGTGTTTCCACTTCTTTCATCAACAGCATGCCTTTCCATGCATCATCCATTCCCAAATCCTCTCGATGAGCAACGCAGTGTTGTTCTGTATTTGCCGTCTCAGTATTGCAGTGACTCCATTATGTCTGCCTAACTTGACAGAAGCGCCGTCAGACGTTAACATGGCCGTTTTCTGCAGATCAAGTCCATGATCAGTGTAGAGCTTTATTATTGCATCGGCAATATCCTGGGCGCTGCATCGTGCCAGCTGAATGATCCCGGCAAACACAGTTGTGTATGTGAATTGATTTTGTTCTCTAAACTTAATGTAAAGAACTAGCATTTTATGCACTGTAATGTCTGTGCTTTCGTCGACTATCAGCGTGTGAACATTGGCATTTCTTACATCTTCCATAGTCTCAGCTTGTACAACTGCATTCATTGACTCCACAAATTCAAATAAGTATTTCTCCAGATGATTATGCATTTCTTGAACAGATAGCATCGACGTGTTCATTTTAATGGCAAGTAGCACGTTATTGATCAATATTTTGATTTGTTCAGGGTTTACCTTGCTCTTATTGGCGAAGTCGAAACGTTTTTCTCTAGATTATCTCGACTCCGAGAAGCTGGTTAATCGCAGTTCCATGCTTTCTATTGTACAATGCTTTCACAGCATCAATGTGACATTGAGTTAAGTGGCGTTTTAGGTAGTCCAGTTTCCACTCTGTCCACGTTTTCCCGGTGGAAAACTCTCCTTTGATTTTAGCTTCACAATCCCATTAGCTCCGTAACTAAATATTTCAGACAATTTAACCGATTTATCAGGGCCATCGCTTGTATCCGTTTGAACTATTTCATGCATTCTTGTTTGAAAGTCAAACAAACCTTTTCTTTTAGGCTGTTGCAGAGATGTTTCATCTTTTCGTTTTGCCATTACCGAGTGGATGCACGTCGTCTGCGTGGTCTGAACTTGTGCAGCGCAGGACCTTCAATTAGTCTGCGCGTCCGCACAGCTTAAAGGAACATTGGACAACCAATATAAGCCAGTTCAGAGAGCAAACAGGTTGTTGAAGGTGGGAAGGAGAAAGTCTGAGAATGGATAGAAGAAACAATATGAGAGGATGAGTGCGTATGCGAGGAGGAGGAGGAGGAAGAAGAGGAAGACAAAGAGTGGAAATTTCTGATGAAATTCGAGCAACAGTCATAGACCATGCTCTTGTCCATGGACTGACAGTGAGGGAAACAGGACTTCGAGTGCAACCCAATTTGAGCCGATTTTCTGTGTCCTCCATAGTAAGGACATTCAGAGAAGAGAACCGGTACAGTATACTACTGTATTTTTGTAATTGCAAATTTACTGTACTACACTATATGCAACTGTTTCAATAGACATTTGTACAGTAAATCACCATGTACAGTACTGCATGAATTTTTCTAATAACTGCACATCTACTTTTTGTAGAATTGCAAGGCTGCCACATGCAGGTGGAAGGACAGCTGTATTCCCTCGGGAGCAAGAGGCCGTTATAGTTTATTATTTGTTTATTATTTAGATCCCCATTAGCTACTCCTCAATGCAGCAGCTATTCTTCCTGGGGTCTTAACAATTTTTACCAAAATATTAACATCAAAGCTGTACAACAATGAAGACAAAATACAGAAGTGCACACAACATCATCTAAGTCATCTAACTCACACACACACACACACACACACACACACACACTGCACAACACATAAACACTAACCATAACAACATAACAATATAACAATATAAGCTCTTCTATGTACAAAATATTACCAATCTCTGGTTATAATATAAAATATAAAAATCACATTTCAGTTACCATAGCTCATTATACAGTCATTATTAATGACATAATTACAGTTACTCCAAAGTAAATAAATACAGTCTCAATCTTTTGGAAAAACTAACATTGTGACTCTCTGAGACCAAAAACAACGGGAGCGAATTCCATGCCACCATTGCTCTATAACACGATGTTCTTTGAAATTGATTTGTTCGACAGGCAGGTAACAAGAAACGCCCTTCACTTGACTGGCGAGTGGAATAAGTATGAACGTCACTGAAGAAAGTCAATCTTTTATAAATAATTTCAGGTGCTTTTGTAATAATTATATTTTTAAAATTGACCGTGTCCTCCATCGTAACAGGGTGCGAATGAAACAAGTATACAGAGTACCTTTGAGCGCAACTCCCCAAGGGTGAAAGAACTGCGAGCTCAGCATGTGCAAGTGTACATTCAGAAACATTTACTGTGATCCAGATTGTCTACAGTACTAACACATACTATGTGAATGACATTACTCTTCAGTACATACAATGTATGTGAATCAGAAGTGCATACAGTAGGCCTAATTGTACTCTACAGTACATCACTGTCTCTGTACGACTTACAAAATTCTAAATACAGTATATTGTATTTCTACACAGAAACAATATTTGACATGGTATCCTTGGACAGACCCCATGAGTTCATCTTTGTCAATAGGCTTCAATCTAACAAGGAGAAGGAGAGGCCGAAACATGACTGGACGTTGTTGAAGTCCCTGGTCATCGAGGTGGCAATGTCACAATCTGTGCTGCTATCAGCAACCATGGTGTTCTACATGTTCCACTCGGGCCATATAACACCAGCACCTTCTAAGATTTATGGCCAATCTAAGAGTTATTTTATTTGAGCAGCAGGGTCAAGAGCTAAATGAGAATCCCATTCCCACCTATGTGAGAGTGTGGGACAGTGTCAGTTTCCGGGTCAGGGAATGGTTTAACATCAATGGGCAGTTTGTGAACTTGTACCTCCCTCCATACTCTCCTTTCCTGAATCCGATCGAGTTTTTCTCCTCTTGGAGATGGAAAGTTTGATAGACGACCCTACACCAGAGTAAATCTGCTGCAAGCCATGGATCTAGCCTGTGGTGATATTGGTGAGGAGTCATGTCAGGGCTGGAGACGGCACACAAGAGGCTTCTTCCCCCGCTGCCTCAGGAGGGACAATATGATGTTGACGAAGTGCTCTGGCCTGACCCAGCCAAAGACAAGACACTTTACTCCTTTCATTTGTGTCCCTTTAGTATCGTATACTGTAGTACAGTGCATTGCTGTAGACTGTACAATGAACAAATTGAAACAATGACTGTAAAATGAAAAATATGAAATTTGTTTTGAGATTAATAATTTAATTCTCCCTGAGAACATGTTTTGAACAATGTGTTTTCTGCTATTTGGTGTATTGTTTACTGACTGCTTGATAGTGTATCTCATTGATCACTTTGTCTATGATTTGAGAGCAGTGTTTGATTTTGAACACAGGTAAAACTGTTTTGAGGTGAAAGTTTAATTTTGCAAGAGGAGTCAGAGGTTCTGTGAATAGTGCTTGAGGATGAGGTTTAGTGTTTAATGTTTTCAGAAAATGGAGCAAGGTTTCAGAAATTGAGTCAGAGGTTCTGTGAATAGTGCTTGAGGATGAGGTTTAGTGTTTAATGTTTTCAGAAAATGGAGCAAGGTTTCAGAAATTGAGTCAGAGGTTCTGTGAATAGTGCTTGAGGATGAGGTTTAGTGTTTAATGTTTTCAGAAAATGGAGCAAGGTTTCAGAAATTGAGTCAGAGGTTCTGTGAATAGTGCTTGAGGATGAGGTTTAGTGTTTAATGTTTTCAGAAAATGGAGCAAGGTTTCAGAAATTGAGAAGAACTGGAGCAAGGTTTCAGAAATTGAGAAGAACTGCAAGGGCCGAGTGTGCTCGTTGTACCACGGCGTTGGACTATTTTCTTTAATCTTCGTTAAGCGCAACGAGCAACGGTGTCTAAAGTGCTGGAAAAGAGAGTCAGTATTTTCTGTCGCAATATCGAGTTCTTCTAAGCTATCTGGGATGCTGATAAAAATAAGGTATTTTAACATGTTGCAAGCGTCCCTGGGTTCGGGGTCAGTTGCAGCATCTGGCTTCTACCATTCAAATAAATACTGTGAACGATGTGTCATATGTAATCATCTTTAAATGTTTTGGGTAATTAGCAGACAGATGCAAGTTTAATATATTCAAATTTGGTTGGTCTAGTCCAGATAGTCTCTGAGTAACTGAGAGAAGTGTTGCAACTGTCCCCGGTCTCCCCTAATAATCAAATAATTCCCAGCGATGGTCGCATATTATTTTTGCTTGAAATGCCAATCCCTACAAAATACGAAATGTCTTAAAGGTCCCGTTCTTCGTGATCCCATGTTTCAAACTTTAGTTAGTGTGTAATGTTGTTGTTGGGGTATAAATAATATCTGTAAAATTATAAAGTTCAAAGTTCAATGCCAAGCGAGATTATTTAACAGAAGTCGCCTACATCGAACGGCTCGTTTGGACTACATCCCTCTACTTCCTTATTTAATGACGTCACTAGAACCGTTTTTTGACTAAGCTCCGCCCACAGGAATGCTCCCGCAACTCTACCGAAATTCGTTTATGTACTTGCGCACTTCTTATAACTTACTGTTTACTCAGCTCTTACGGTGATTTTCTGAAGCAAAACTGACGCTTCATCTTTTGTGTGATGTACAATAAACTTTATTAAACTCATCAGTACATGTTTGATCATCATTCGGACCTGGTCCGAAACAGCAGACTTGTAGGCCCCCCCCCCCCCAATACCCCCCCAATACCCCCCCCCCCCAGTGAACACACTGTTCTGATGACGCAAGAGTTGCAACAACGGCAGCTGAGAAGGCCATTCTTTGTGTTCTTTGTGAAGCAAAAGAAGCGGAGCCTGATGAAGTCGGTATAAATATGTGTTTAATACTACAAAATATGCCTGATGTCACAGTAACTGCACTTGCCGCCCAGAACAAAAGAGAACATCCCAATCGAGTGAAGCACATCTTACCTAATTCAGACTAAAACAGATCTATTTAGCCTCACATACTGACTTTATTTGTAGTTCATACTGTTTTAATACCCTGTATTTTCTTTCTCATTTTTATGAAAAGCACTTAATTACCATTGTTTATTTCTATACCAAATATCATACACTTGCAATGAAGCTACAAATATAAACAACTACATCATTATGTTGATATCCTATATTTTTACAATAAAACTGACGACAAACATAATATCCTCAGTTGTTGCGTATACCGAGCTGCATCAACACATTTGTAAATGACTTTCCTTGAACCCATTGTGCGAGTTCACTTTAATACCGTGTGCTTTATATACATGTTGCTGCTGATTGGACTGCAGTTCTGACACACCCACCAAACAAGAGAAGACGCATCTCTAACCCCGTTGCACACCGGTGCACGCCGTTTCCAGGAAACATGACGGTCAACCTGGAAACCGCAGCAAAACGTTGCGCACCGTTTTAAACTTGAACAGGCCCCTGATGACGACACAGCTGTTCCACGATTGGCTGATGACGACACAGCTGTTCCACGATTGGCTGATGACGACACAGCTGTTCCACGATTGGCTGATGACGACACAGCTGTTCCACGATTGGCTGATGACGACACAGCAGTTCCACGATTGGCTGATGACGACACAGCTGTTCCACGATTGGCTGATGACGACACAGCTGTTCCACGATTGGCTGATGACGACAGAGCTGTTCCACGATTGGCTGATGACGACACAGCTGTTCCACGATTGGCTGATGACGACACAGCTGTTCCACGATTGGCTGATGACGACAGAGCTGTTCCACGATTGGCTGATGACGACAGAGCAGTTCCACGATTGGCTGATGACGACACAGCTGTTCCACGATTGGCTGATGACGACACAGCTGTTCCACGATTGGCTGATGACGACACAGCTGTTCCACGATTGGCTGATGACGACACAGCTGTTCCACGATTGGCTGATGACGACAGAGCTGTTCCACGATTGGCTGATGACGACACAGCTGTTCCACGATTGGCTGATGACGACACAGCTGTTCCACGATTGGCCGGATTCACCGCATGACAGCGATCACGTGTTTCGTGTTTATTCAAACACCTTTAGTTCCTCTAAAGCTCACAAATCAGTTTTTTATAACAGTAAACACTCTTTTCATGTAGTTGCGATGTTATATCGTGTCATGTGTATCAAATAAAAACTGATTAAAAACGTAGACTCCACTTCATTGATAGTAGCTTATGTTGAACTTTATTCTTGTTCAAACAGACGCTGTATGAAGCATAAAGTATTGAATGAAAATGTCTCTGAAACATCTGTGTATTATTTGGCAAATATTGCATTTAATTCACTTCAGCTGTGGTAAAGTATGAAAACACCACGTGAGCGGTCACCACGGGAACCAGAGAGAGTCCGACTTCACGTCTCCGTCTGCGGCTCCTCCCGCCGGCACGCGGATACTCTCGCCGATCGGTTACATCCAGCCGCAGCCGATGTCCAACACACCCACAATATACGGATTGGCCGTACACACGAAAACACACTATATAAAACGTTTTCAGATTTATCCACTCTGGGACCCAGTTTAAAAAAATAGCGGTGTCAGTCTCCCAAAACGCCGGATCCGTCTGGACGAAGCGCCGATACAGAATGTTTACGTGTACAGCTTAACGCGTGCGGACAGGGCCTACGTGTTTGTGTTAGACTCTATATGCTGTTTGAAGGACACATTTTCTTCTAAAAGCAAACAGAGATATTTATAGACTGATACTCGGTCAATTACTTTCTCATCTAGTGTAACAGTTCGACAAGCATCTTCTGCTTTCCTTGATTTAGAAAAGTCGTCATTTAAAAGTCATTTATATATAAAAAAGTTGTTATCAGTTTTCTAAGTTGTTTGATGGATTCGTAAAAGGCGCGAGGGAAAAATAAATAAAGAGCGCACAGATGGCACGCTAACAGGCTAGTGAATTACTAGCGTGTTGTGCTAGCAATAACGATGTGTGATGTTGAGTAAGTTATATTTAGCAGTTTAAACAACAAGGAATGATAGTAAATTATTCAAAACAGGAAGATATACGAAGCTTTCAGACGCACCCCAAAGCAAACAGCAGCAGGAGCAACGAGGCAGACCCAATAGATTGTGGCGCATACATTTGTACAAAAACTATATATTATATCTGACTTAAGGTGATCTCCCATCTCCATTACTCAGATTGGCCTTGCCCCTTCCAGTAAGTCACTAGCACTGCTTTATCCACCGTGGGCTCAGGAATAATTGGATCTTCTCTTATTACCACCCAGCATTACCAGACATGACTCCCAAGTTTATCTTTACATGAATGTTTATTAGCAGCCGGCAGAAAGTCAGTTCAGCCACAGCAAACAGACTCAAACAATTACACATTTATGAGTTAAGAAATTCATTTCACTTCCAAACTCTAGACAACTAAATCATAAGACCAACTAGTTTTAGCATACATTTGTCCTATTTTCCTCTTTGGCTGCACAGTACATTTTGGCATTTCAGGTGGCATGTAACTTTTAAGAATATTAAAGAAGGAATTGATCAAACTAATAAGAGAATTTCAATATTCCTTACATATTCTCATTACCACTCTTTTAAAGAAAATACTTTAATCTCCACAATTTTTCAAAAATCATTCCAAACCCATATGGCCTTCACATTCACTGTTCAAACTGCAGCATGTTTGCATAATGAAATATTATACCTAATGTACTTTTGTGTTGCACTGAAGAAAGAGAGTCATACAGGTTTAGATTGTATTATTCTAAACTAAATTGTGTCCAGTGCAAATCTTAAAGAAAAAAGTTAAGAACTAATTACATTTATTCATTGAGCAGATGCTTTTATTCAAAGCGACTCAGAAATGTGGAACATCACAAGCAATGTCATAATTCAACAACAGTCATATTACACAAGTAAGCAATAAGGTACTCGAGGCTGTGCTGTATCGGGAATAAGTCACGGCTGAAGGGCGTTGTTAGGCTCGACGCGAAGCGGAGTAATCCCTTCAGCCGTGACTTATTCACGATACAGCACTTGCCTCGAGTACCTTATTGCTTTTATAAAACCGTTACCACACAATATTAAAGTAAAAAAGATGCATTAGTGCAACTTTCATGAAGTTAAATCAATAAAAGCATTCCTTCCGCTAGAAAAAATAGTCCCTGACCGTGAACATCAACGTTCCAATGTGTAATATATGCATGAAAGCTCAAATAAAAACAACAAACCGTTCTCAAACTTTGTCTCATTCTTTTTCACAGGGCGCAGTGATAAATAGAGCCGTAGGGTGAAGCGGTCATAGCCGTGTTTTATCGTGAATAAAGCACAGCTATTGACCAATCAGAATCAAGGATTGGAACGAACCCTTTTATAATGCCAAGTATAAGATGGATCATTACACAAGCTTTTTTAAATAAACAAATAAGTAAATCATAAAAAAATTTAATTGTGAATTAGTTGTGTTTTTTTTTTTTGCTGCCTTATTGGAAATATCACAAATACTAGTTTCCTAGTTAAGAAATTGGACATGAACAGCCTCAAGCTAAAATGTGAACGCGATGAGCGAGTAATGATTGAAAGTTGTGATGGCCTCAGCAGAAGTGCTGGAGTTTTCAGCTTATTATATCAGACAGGAACAGAATAGTGATGATCCACCAGGTGATGATTTTTCAGGGACCAGAAATAAGTGGGAGGAAACCAGAAGGACTTCTGGAGTGATACTGGAAGCAGTAAGAGAAATAAGTTAGTTATGATCAGCAGTGTAAGTGAAATAGCTGTGTAAGAGTTTTAGCATCCATAAAGCTGGCAAACTACAACAGTTACTGACTAATCTTATACAGCACAAGTGCTAATGTTCCAGTGCACTATCATCAGCCAATAAACATGAGCTCATATCAAAAGACCATCGAAAGGGTTTGAGTGATTGATAATTAAAATCTTAACAGATCACAAAGATTTATTTAATGCTCCCTGTGTTATATTTCAATAACAATGCATTGTGGACATCCGAACACATGGTCAAAAGTCCCTTCATCAAATATATGAAGAAAGTAAGTATTAAGACCTACCTTTCATATAAATCCTGACAGAGGAAACACATGACGGACGAGCGACAGGCGAGTAATCAGGAGATGCAGGTGAATGGAAAAAAGACAGAAACAGTAGATCAAAGTCATTTCTTCCTTTTTACATTAAATCTTTCTAAATTTCAACTTAAGAGTAAAACTTAGTCAGCTGAGCTTGGCTACTTTGCACAATTCAATAAAAACCAGCTCAAACAATCCACCGAAAGCAACATCATGCCAATACTAGCTGAAAAACCAGTACAGCTTATGCAATTCACTTTTATATCTTTGCTGTGGTGCATCATGGGAGGTGGGAGACACCAACTGACTGACTGACTTGCTACCTTGGTGAAGGCAAAAGAGCTGATGGTGAATGGAGAGGGTTGAAGTAGTTTGTGTGAAGACTTCCTTGATGTGATTGGTGAAGGCTGATGACGAGGTGGTTACTGGAGCGTGGGACTGCCACAACGACTGTGCCCACTGTATCGCTCGCCCGGAGAGAAGAGGAGAAATCATCAAGGCCACGGTCCGTGGGGGAGAGATGTGGTTGCGTTTCATAGTAGAGGGACTGAAGGAGAAACCCACTGCAATCCTCCGCCTCGCCGGTCTGATGTGGAAGTAAATAGGGTTTATTTACAGAGCGTGAGCAGAACACAACAGGTGAAGGATGGTTTGCTGAATGAGACGTAGAACTTCACCTCATTTTCAGTTGCGTTACAGTCAGCTGAGGAACGGATACACAAAGAAGATCCGAAGACAGTGACGACGATCAGGAACAGGATTGCTGGGTAACTCTGGTGAGAGTTCAGGAAGAGTCTGTGTAGCGTGACGACAGTGAACTGAAGGGAGAGCAGGCTTGATATAGTGAGGCTGATGAGGCTGAACAGGGGAAGGTGATGATGATGATGATGATGATGATGATGATGATGATGATGATGGTGATGATGATGATGATGATGGTGATGATGATGATGATGGTGATGATGATGATGGTGATGATGATGATGATGATGATGATGATGGTGATGATGATGGTGGTGATGATGATGATGATGATGATGATGATGATGATGATGATGATGATGATGATGGTGATGATGATGGTGGTGATGATGATGATGATGATGATGATGATGATGATGATGATGATGATGATGGTGATGATGATGGTGGTGATGATGATGATGATGATGATGATGATGATGATGATGATGATGGTGATGATGATGATGGTGATGATGATGATGATGGTGATGATGATGATGGTGATGATGATGATGATGATGGTGATGATGGTGATGATGGTGGTGATGATGGTGATGATGGTGATGATGATGGTGATGGTGATGGTGATGGTGATGATGATGATGGTGATGATGATGATGGTGATGATGGTGATGATGATGATGGTGATGATGATGATGATGATGATGATGATGATGATGGTGATGATGGTGATGATGATGGTGATGATGATGATGATGGTGATGATGGTGATGATGATGGTGATGGTGATGATGATGGTGATGGTGATGATGATGATGGTGATGATGGTGATGATGATGATGATGGTGATGGTGATGGTGATGATGATGATGGTGATGATGATGATGGTGATGGTGATGATGATGATGGTGATGATGGTGATGATGATGATGATGGTGATGGTGATGATGATGATGGTGATGATGATGATGATGATGGTGATGATGATGATGGTGATGATGATGATGGTGATGATGATGATGATGATGATGATGATGATGATGATGATGATGATGGGTGGAGCTGGTGCTGGTGTTGGAGTGGATGGTGTGCGTGACAATAATATCTACATTTGTCCATTTGGCCCAAATTTTGACCATATACATTTTTGGTAATGGACTTCTCACATTTATTTCACGTTTACGAAACCAATACCTGATCTCTTCAGGGGCTCGTTCTTCGTACGTTGCTTAAAACATCCAAGATCAAATGAGACATCCAAGATGATATCATCGTGCTAATCATGATCTGGCTAACTCGGTTCTTCGAACACACTTGCCGGATATGATTAGTATCGCTGGATTGAGTTATCTGAGATAATTGCGCGTTCATGCGCTGGTTTAAAAGGGGATATGTATCGATAGTAGAAACATTGATCAGCAACGCTGCTATTGGCTGTTCAGCGTGGCCAAAGAGCGCGCTCAGTTTTACTCAGCAGAGCAAGAACTAATAGTCGAAGTTTATTCGGAATTTTAATGTTTAATCAAAACGCCAGGGAACACCTCAAAGTCTGCAAAAGCCAGGAGAGAGGGCTGGCAAAAAGTAGCAGACAATTTAAATCCGTTAGAAGTGGCCATGTTAGATGTTTTTATCACTTATTAGCCTATATTTTTGTATTTTAATAATTGCATAATTACTTTGTGCATTGTAATGTCAGAGTCACCACAACATGGGAACAAATAAAAGTGAAGTACAAAAATATTCTACATAATGGTAATTTTTAGGTATATTATAGTCTCTTTTATAAAAGGCACTGTTAAATAATTGGTTGTCTGTTGTATGAAAAAAGCTGAGAAAAAAATAAAAGATCTTAGCCTACACTGTAAAATAATTTTTGCTGCATTAAATTAAGGCTGTATAGTCATTTCAACTGTTAAATCTTGAGTAATGATGAATTGCTTTGACTTGTGAAAGTGAAAACTGATAAACTTATGTTAATGTAAAAATATTTTGCCATGAGTTATTGATCACATTTTTCCCCAGTGTAGTTCATTGTAATGACATTGTGTTTTCCTCTTTTGTGCACTTTTACATAATACACCAACACTTGTGTCTGTTCCCAAGAAAGTGGAGCTGAAATATGTGCAGTAAGTGGACATTTTCTAACTTTCCAAAGGAAAGAAAGTATAAGACTTTGTAATGTCCATTTGTTTCCATTGCACTGGACAGTGAATAAACCCTCTCAGATAACTGTCATATGGAGGAACTAGCCTACCTGCAAGTGCATAAATAACTTTACTTCATTTATACTTGTATGCTTTATGGCTGCAATATAAGTTGCAGGATTCCACATCTACAGAAAGGCCTACAGAAGAGTCTGCACAGACAGAGGAGACATAGGCCTACAGGTGGCCAGTGTATAGCCAACTTTTCCTTTTTATTTGTTGCATGAGGCATGTGTCTAATATCTCTTGTTGCAGGCACTTGACCACTGGCTTTTCTTTACAAAGAACAATTGAAATAAAACTCAAGGAACTAAGCATATTTGTCTTTTATTAAACATTTAATTAAAAGTGTTTTTTTTTTGTGGCAATGTTGTGTAATATGGCACGTGCAACAATGTCACAGGCCCTGTCAGGTGTGCAACCCTCAGACTTTTCAGACACTGAACTCTTCCCTTTAGTTAGCCAAAGTTCATTTCATTGTGTGCCCTTGTCCTGGCTAGAGCTGCATTGTAACTGGTTTGGGTCAGGGAATGGGGTCATAAAACACCTGTCTGCAGGAACATGTCGTAATCACCTAAAATGCAGTTCTGTTAGGATCAGCATAAGTGTATGTAATACAGTGAGCTTGATATTTAATTGTGGAACTTTTCTTACCACTTTCAAATAATGTGCATAAATGTGAATCTCTGAAAATGCTTAAGTCATGCACAGATCCTGGACATTTTGCTTTCACATTTGTGATATGGAAGATTTTAGTCAACTGCCTTTTTTTATTTGATATAATATTACTAATCTGGGATATTAAGAATCACAATAGTAACTGGGCTGCACATTTACATTGTGAACCCCCTTTCTGTTCACATAATCCCCTTCATTGAGGCCTTGATGATGGCAGTCTATGGTAGCCTATAGTCTATGGTACCAATCACGTTAGTGAAGCCTGAGTGACATATCTGTAATCGGCATGGTCATGATTGCATGATCTTCATAAAAAATTATGATAGCCTAAAAAAAAACAGCTTTAAAATAAACTGCTTTACAACATTGGGTCTTAAGTGGCTTGGAAATGCCACAAAAAAAAACTAAAACTATTTTTTAAACCTAAAAGCGCCAGGTAAACTCCGAATGACACGACAGACAGCACTTTCCATCAAGTTCTCCGCATCTCCAATAGTGTAAAGGAAAGAGCCACTCGCAAATAATCTTAGGGCAATCAATGCAAACAGTTTGTGCTGTAGTTAAAGCCCGACTCCGACAAGTCGAAAATAAATGTGCGTTTCCAACAAATTATTAATGTAAACGACAATCTCACGAGTCACGAGAAAAAATATATATCAGAAAGTGCACTATCGCGCTGCGCTGGACTTCCCGTATCAGCTCCGCTTATGAAGCCGCAGTCTAATCCTGTTTACATGAAATAAGCGGCTCCCGAGCAGGTTTAAGATTGCGCACCTGTTGCTATGACAGCAAGTCCAGGATGAGCTTCGAAGAACCAAACAATCCAAGATCATGCCAAATCGCCAACAATCAAATCCAGCTAACTGAGTTAGCGACGTACGAAGAACGAGCCCCTGGTCTTCAGAAAATCTGCAGGAGTTATATGTTATATTCTCACATATTTCATAACAGCTGTCAGTGTTACACACTCTTTCAGTTTTGAAAGATATTATTTTTTTATTATAATGGACCCCTGGAGTATATTGTTAATTTTTTTTATATGGCAAATTCATATGCAACAATTATGCAAACGGTATGCCATCTAATCTCCACTTTATAAATTTAACTATACTCCATTTCTTAAAGCTCTTTTTTTATTTGAAGAATAAAAAATCCTAAGATTCCTTAAATATTCCAAAAGAAATCCATGTATTTAGAAGATTTGCTAGTCAATGTTAGAGCATGTTAGTGAATTGCAGTGTCTGTGTCCTTGTCATGTCATTATAAATAACTTAAGGTTTCTTTTATTAAGTAATTTGTAACTATTCTTAATTTGTGGTAAGATGTGTCAATTATGTAGAAATTATGTATTATTTTATTTTGTGTATTTGTATGTATTGCCAATCCTTTGCTTTTACATCCTTTCCAAATGTATGTTATTGTTATTCGAGGATTAATAAATTCAACTCCAGCACAGTAGGTGGCGCTACTAAGGGCTACAACCTTTGTTTGTTTGCTAATCATCAGTAATCGCATAAAAGCAGAAGAAATGTGGACAAACGCAAAATGGAGCAACAGCAGCAGCACCACCCCGAGCATCCCGTCAGCGCTGTGTTCACCGTCGGCCAGAGGACGGGCAAGGAGGTGGCCTTCGTTAAAGAAGGCTAAACCGGGCCACCGCACTGCCCAAGGTAACGTTAACACATCTAGTGAGGAACTCTCTCAGCCGCTGCTGTTTCTATGAGTTTACTACTGTTATTACATCAGTGCAGTGAATCTTGAACCGGTAACACTAGTGTTGAGGCTCTCGACTGCATTGTCCAGCCACTCGGGTTTGCTTGTGTTGGCATGACATGTTTAGCCTCAGATTGTGTATATTTTAAATGTAGAAGACATGATATATACATATGAAATGTAGAGCAGTATTTCTCCACTGGTGGGTCGTGGAGTGTGCCGTCTCAGAAACCTCAACAAATGTTTATTTTGTTTGTTCGCAATAAACGTAATGGTCTAGTTGTCGTCATGTTGGATTTCCGGTCAGTGAGTGTAGGGATAGACACTTCCGGTTTCACTTTACGCCGGTGCAGGAGATGCACAGATTATCTTTCACTCTTTCTCCTGTTGATTCTGTGGTTCAGCGATTAGTGAAATATCTTCCTTCATATAAAACACTCAAGTGTGTAATATAGATTTCCTGATTATGTTCTGATTGCTGATGGACTCAATGGCTCAAAAACTGCTTCTCTTTCTGAGTGTAACTCGACCCTCATCAATGTTTACTATCGTCAAGCCAAATATCGATCCTCATCAGAGATGTAGAAGCATAATAATGGAATATGGAACTTAGTAACTTTATTAGGTATTATTGCTAACTGTTTTTATTTAGTATGTAATTTAAATTTCATATAATCTCCAGTGTATTTCATCTATTATTTACTGCATTTATTTTGTGCAAGTGGGAAGAGCATCTGTTGCATAAATCATCATCTGGAGTTTATAAGCATCTCTGCTGTACATCTCTATAATAACACTAATCAAACTACAGTAGAAAACTCACTCGTTCTTCACTGAATAACATTAACTAGGCATATATTTGTA
This sequence comes from Scardinius erythrophthalmus, assembly GCF_964197995.2. NCBI lineage: Eukaryota > Metazoa > Chordata > Actinopteri > Cypriniformes > Leuciscidae > Scardinius > Scardinius erythrophthalmus. Next base: position 674,525 of record NC_138244.1, read on the forward strand.
ATGTATATTTTATTGATAAAGTGCAGTGTTATTTTACATTTGATTACAGTTTCTGAACCTGAATACTGAAAATCTTATTTCAATCGTATCTTTGTTCAGTTGTATCTGTTGCGATTGCTCATTAGTTTATTTGTTCTTTTATTACTGACTGTTTACTTGTCTTTAATAATGCTTGAAATTAATATTAGGCTAGTTGTTTTTCTATGGTATTTTTAAACCAGTCTAACAGTAAGTGTTCTTTAACTTGTTGATATTAGTTTATGATATTCAGCTACAACTACATGTTTTGCAAGTGAATGATATCCACGTTTTTATTTTTGACCTTATTGGAATCAATAAAATGCAAACTGTGTAGAATAGATGAACATGTTGTGCACAAAGAATACACTTATTATATTCTCCTTCCTCATCTTTCTCTCTGTCAGGTTCACGGTCCGGGTCCGCCTGGGGGACGAGGAGTTCCCGGAGGGGTCCGGGAGAAACAGGAGGGCTGCAAGAGAGGCAGCGGCCCGGAGAGCTCTGAGACGGCTGAGGAGGAGAGGGCCGCTGCCGGAGAGGGTGAGAGAACGACTGACACCACAGAAAGAGTGTGATGACCGAGAGAGGAACAGGAACAAGAGGAGAAAGTAGTCTCTAATATTAGGGATGAAACAGGGTCTATTAGGGCTGATAATTACGCCAACGGTCCCCTTCAGATGATATTCTATTAATCTGTGAACCGTCACCAGTGATTGTATTCGAGTCTCTGTGAAAGATGATTGACACTGACAGCTAGTGAAGAGCATGAGGGTTTAGTTCACAGCAGAGACTCGTTCAGAAACAGAGAAATGCACTAATAGTGCTAAAACTACTCCGACTAGTAGCCATCAGTGTCTGGGACTGTTTTCCATTGTTATTCCAGGTAAAACAGACGAGACGCACCGCAGTAAACCTGTAGCGACCCGCATGGCTTCTAGAGGAGACGCTTCAGCCGTTTAATACAGAACTAGAGTCAGACGTTCACTAACACACGCTTTCATTCCCGTCTGCTTCATTTTCTGTGTGTCACATGATCTAATCTCGAGTCTCTCTCTGTCCTGGCAGAGACTCGGAGGACCGCCACGGCTGCTGGACTGCCTTCACCGTCACTCCCTCTCTGGCCTGCGGAGATATGCAGCCGCTCATGGGGAGGTTCTTAGGCTGTCATTGGTGGAGCGGACTCGTGGGGAGGAGCTGCAGGTGATGGAGCGGAAGAGAGGAGCCCCCAATACCCAGAGGTACACACACACTCCCTCACTCCCTCACTCTAGGGCTGTCAACTTTAGTCGTTTAGTCGACTAATCG